>NC_137775.1:187267771-187495715 GCF_963455305.1 Plecotus auritus | reverse complement strand
GTCTGATGCTGAAACATGGGTACTGGCCCTGTAGCTACCACTGGAAAAAAATCATAAGATGATGGAAAGTTGAGGGAACCCTTTAAGCACACAAAATGTATACATACTTTAAGAGCTAATAGTTCAACTGATGTTTCTTTCTTTTTAGATTTAACCCATGGGAATTAATAATTATTCAAAGTGTGTATACATTTTTGGGAGACATCCTATATATTTTTTAATGATTCTAGTTCTCTAATTCCTTCCAAATCATCAGCAAATGATTCAAGAATATTTATACTCAGTTCATTTAAAATACTGATTAAGCCCTGGCTGGTTTGGCTCATTGGATAGAGCGTCAGCCTGTGGACTGAAAGGTCCCGGGTTCGATTCCGGTCAAGGGCATGTACCTTGGTTGCGGGCACATCCCCAGTAGGGGGTGTGCAGGAGGCAGCTGATCAATGTTTCTCTCTCATAGATGTTTCTAACTCTCTATCCCTCTCCTTTCCTCTCTGTAAAAAATCAATAAAATATATTTAAAAAATAAATAAAAAATAAAATACTGATTAGTTTGGCAAAAAAAAAAAAAAATTGTCTAAGTCAAGGCAGCAGAAAGCAAGAGGAGGGTATACGTGAATCTCTAATCACAGTTATAGTATCACCCAGCCTTAAGACTTTGGCCAAGTTCTGACCATGGGCCCCAACATGTCTCCTAAGGCTCCCATTGCCCAACTCCCATTCATAAAAGAACCACCATTACTTTTCCTCAGGACTCCTGAAAGATCCTTCCCCTAAACAGTCTTGGTCCTTTCTAATTCCTTTTCTACATTCTAACTCATTATTACTAAATGGAAGATTTAGTGATCTATTCCTTACAACAGTCAAACTACTAAAATTCCTTCAATGGTTTCCTATTTTTTTTTTAAAGATAAGAATCAAAATCCTTACATGTTTAAAATGTTCTGGGTTATGGCAAAATCTGATCCCTTGAGATCAGATTCAAGAAATAATGTAGAGATGACATTGACAGGATTTGGAGGACGTATATGGGGAAATGATGGGAAAGAAGTGTCTCAATTACTCTCAGATTTCTGAGTTGAGTGTATGTGTGATTAGAGATCTGTATATTGGCACCAGGAACAAATGTGAGGAAAGATATTACATTATTTACTTAGTACCTGACCATCTTAACACATTTGCAATTATTCTTATTCATCTCTTAAATGTCTCTTTATACAACCAAAATTACCCAGCAATAAAAATGAATCAATACCCAGCTGGGGTGGCTCAGTGGTTGAGCGTTGACCGATGAACCAGGAGGTCACATTCAATTCCCATGCTTGGGTTTCAGGTTTGGTCCCTGGTAGGGGTGTGTGGTGAGACAGCTGATCAATGGTTCTCTCTAATCACTGATGTTTCTATCTTTCTCTCCCATCCCCTTCCTCTCTTTGAAATCAATAAAAACTTTTTTTTTTAAATGAAGCAACTACTGATATACACAATATCCATGAATGACAAAAACATCTTACTAAATCATGTATTCTCAATATCGGCCCCAAGGGGGCAAAAGTTTGTTCTTAAGATGTGAAAAACTACTTATGTATAAAACACACATGTACATATACTACATAAACAGACATACAGCCTAACTATGGTATTAAAATTTCATAGGAAGGGGAGGGACAATTATGGAAAAATGTCTAAAAAGACTATTTGGGGGGGGGGGGGCGGGCAATAAAAAAGTTGAGAAACACTTTACTAAACAGAAGATGCCAGCCACAAAAGGCTACATAGTGTATGATTTTTTTTCTAGAAAACCAAAACTAATGTGATTAAAAGAAAAATGAATTTAGTCCAGGGCCCAGGCAGCAGGGGCAGATAACAGACTTACAAGGGCCACGGGGGAACTTGTGGGGTGAGGGGATGTCTTATATCATGTTGGTTACAATCGTAGTTATTGGTCAAAGCTCATCCAACTTACTCTTAAAACTGGTCAATTTCCTTGCATATAGCTTAAACCTCGATAAAGCTAATTTAAAGTGATGATGATAATGATGCTGATGACCTGACCCCAGACAGCCTCTGCTTTTGTGAGCATGGAAGAGTTCCTAAGTGGCCCACTTAAAAGGTTGCCTACTGTTACATACTGAAGAGAAGTTGCTCTATCAAGTAGACATGAAATTATATTGTGTTCATACCTGAATCAAGGATGAATGTCCCACCATAAGTTGGTGTTGCTTACAAATTATAAGAAGGCAAAAGGGAATACAGTGAACTCCATAAATCCAAGCAAAGGCAGGAAGGAAAAAAAAAAATAACCAGAAAACGAACAAGAAAACATGGTAAATAGACAAATTTGAAAAGAAAACAGTAAGTCCAGACACATCTGAAATCATAATCAATATAAACTATTTATATTTTGTTCATCCAGGTACAGAAAAGAAAAATTGTATACAACTCTGTCAATATACCAAAAACCACTGGATTACATGCTGTGGGACAGTGAATTTTATGGTATGTGGATCCCATCTCCATAAGGCCATTGTTGAGAGAGGGAAAGAAAAAAGCTGTCTGATGATGAGGAAAAAGAGTGAGAACCATCCCCGATTAGGTGAAGAATGAAGACAGAATCCGTGGTGTCAAGTGTTGCGTTCTTGCTGGGTGGCCTGGTCAGCCAGCTTGGTGCCAGGGTGCCAGGATCGGGGAGCTTTGGGCGGCCTGGCCAGACTCAGGCTAACTATCCTGGTCCTGATGACCTTATTCTACAATCCTCTTTGCTTCCCACTCCATCCCTGGATTCACTTCCTCCTATTTGCACAGAAGACATGGGCCCCACCCCCTGACCACCCAACAGGAGAGAACACGCCCTGCCCATCATTTCTTCAGAGAACTTACCAGCAGCATCTCGCTTTTCCCTGACATCCCCCATACCCACCCCAGAAACGAAGGGTCCATGGAAGCTGTGAGTCCCCACTGTGTCTCCAGGGCCAGAGGAAGACCTATATCTGTACTGGGATCAGAAGATAAAATCGCTAAACCTTACCACCAGAGGGAAACCTCGAGATCATTGGCCCAACACACCCTTTAGACTGAGGAAGACTCCAGAAAAAGCCACAGGGGCACCTTCATTAACTCACTCACAGCAGTGGGCAGCTGAGTCTCCGTGCCCGTTCCTGCCGCAGCTGTCCCTGCTGCTACAGGGGAGCTCCAGAGGCCCGGAGAGGTGGGTGCCGGCTCCTCAAAGGCAGAGCCATGCCTCGACCCACCCCACGTGCCCTTCCTCAAGGTCAATGTTAGGAGCCAGGACGAATAGCCTGCCGGGGCTAGAAGAGGCAGAACACCGAGCAGAGGCTGTTGTCGGGCCAGTGGCTTCCCTGCCTTTGAGAAGAGCAATCCTAGTCTGGTTCGTTCGCTAAGAACAAGTAGGATCACTCACTTCCATCTCTCCGGGAAAACCGAGCAGCATTCTACTCCAAATATTTTCAGACAAGGCCCCGAATGACTACTCCACTGAAGGACTGCCTCGAGGTAGCCAGGAAAAGCCGGGACTATGGGAAGCAGCGTGGGAAACCACCAACCAGATGTCGGCTCTAAAGAAGTCATTAGAGGGAATTACATGCCCCAGTAACATATCAAAGGCCCCCCTTCCTTCTCCCCATGTTCATGCTCTCACAGTCCTCCCCCTCAAGCTGGAAAGGAGGCCCCTGCTCTTCAGCTGAAACTGCAGGCCCTGCTTCGCCGAGACTGTTTCAAGGCATCACTAACCAAAACCAGTAGCTGCAGCCATCAAGAGCTCTCAGGCCTGAGCTGCCATTCCTGCCGGCGTTGGGGAGGTGGACATGGCTCCCCCTTTACGGCTTCTGGCTACCGACAAGGGGAGTGAGTGAGAGCTGAGGCTGGGGCCACAGGAGGCTGAACCTCACAGACGTGGTTCCCTCAGAGGCAGAGCCACACCCCTCCCAGAAGCCCCCTCCGCACACTGTTTACCACCTGCCTTCTGCCAAATGAGGAGCAGGCTGCGGAGTCTCCCCGTTCCAGCAAGGACGTTTGCTCGGATCCATAGGTCTCTAGGTAATAAAATGTGCTGTGGCCCTAGCCAGTTTGGCTCAGTGGATAGAGCGTCAGCCTGCACACTGAAGGGTCCCGGGTTTGATTCCCGTCAAGGGCACATGCCCGGGTTGCAGGCTCGATCCCCAGCTTTGGGCGTTCAGGAGGCAGCCGATCAATGATTCTCTCATCATTGATGTTTCTACCTCTTTCCCTCTCCCTTCTTCTCCGAAATCAATAAAAATGTATTTAAAATGTGCTGTGCACCCTGACCATCTCCTTACTGGAAATCTTGCTTCAAAGAAACACCGTTTCCCCAGGATTGTGCTTTGTTCTCCGCAAATGTCTCATCTGTGGGCTTGTGACCCTGGGTTCCTGGGTGCCCAGGGCAGTGGCTTCTCGCCACCCTCACAATCTGGCCTCCTTAGTCGTCCCAACGCCCAAGGATGGAAAAGAACACGTCAGGGAGTCTGGGGACCAGTGAGGCAGGAGGGCTTCAGCTGGAAAGGCATGGCCATCAGCCATGCAGTGACTTCCTCCCTCTCAGCTTCCTTCCAGCCCCGCGAAGAGCTGAAAGGTGAGAGGGGAGAGCTGTCACTAAGGAAGGCTGCCCTCACGTTCTCACCTCTCCTGGCTCAGCAGGGTGGGCTCGGCAAGGGCCACAGCAGGCTCCTCCTTCCCGCACCACTGTGACCATCTCTTGTGTGTATCCAAATGTTCATCCGCTTTTTCACTATCTTCTTTTTATCATAATAACTACCAGGGTCTCGTTTCCTTCTCTTTTCTCAGAGGTTTTGTTTTGTTTTATCACACACAAAAAGAGGCAACAAGTTAAAGAAACTAAAGCATAATTAGAAGATGGACAGGATTTTTTCACTCTTTTAAATATTTCGGTACATTTGCTGCTAGTATTTTTTTTTTTTTGATGCATCTACATTAGTGAGATAGTTCCACTCACAATGCAGCTCATGTTTCAGCCCATATTTTTCACTAATAATATACTGAAGTACTTAGTCTTAAAGCTTCCCTACTTTTATTTCCTTAAATATGTTTTTATTGATTTTGTTTGTTTGTTTTAGAGAGAGATGAAGGGAGAGGGACACAGAGATAGAAACATCGATTGGGATCCACTGCCTCCTGCACGCCTCCTACTAGGGATTGAGCCTGCAAGCCAGCCATGTGGCCTGACCAGGAATTGAGCCGGTGACCTCTTGGTTCCTGGGTCGATGCTTACCACTGAGCAACCATGGCCGGGCAACACTTCTCTACTTTTTTTTTTTTTTTTTAAAAATATTTTATTGATATTTTACAGAGAGGAAGGGAGAGGGATAGAGAGCTAGAAACATCGATGAGAGAGAAACATCGATCAGCCGCCTCCTGCACACCTCCCACTGGGGATGTGCCCGCAACCAAGGTACATGCCCCTGACCGGAATCGAACCCGGGATCCTTCAGTCCGCAGGCCAACGCTCTATCCACTGAGCCAAACCGGTTTCGGCAAAACTTCTCTACTTTTAAATGACTACAGAACATCCCATCCAGTGGACATCTTCAACGTTATTCAACCGAATTTCCAGCAGTGGGGTGTTTCCAACTTACTGTAATTACAAGGAAGTCTATGATAAACATTTTTGTGAATTGCGCACTTTACATATTTTGGATTATTTTCGGAAGGTGGCATCCAAGAAAAGAGTGTTCACAGGACATGACATATTTGTGTATCTAGATTTTAGAGCCAGATTGCTTTATTGACAGATGTAAATGTGAAGTATTGATTGCAAGTGAAGATGCTATTCCTGCTTTCTAATGTAGGCTATTCCTGTCAAGCAGCGTGTTTCTAATGCTTTAGCCAAATGACCCCCATCACCCAGCAGACTTCACTCGCGGTTCTGGCAGGCAGAATTGTGAAATGAGCAAAACCAGGGCTGTGGGTAAAATACTAGCCTCCAGTAACGTATTTCCCTGGGAGCGTGTGCCAGCCTCTCAGCAAGCTAAGCCAACAGCGAAAGAAAACACCCCCAGAAGTCCTCTAGGATGTATCTCCTGCTCAATCCATGCCTTCCCCCCCCACATCTACGTAGCGCTCTGGACAAGGCACGGGCCTCTTTCTTGGAGCCCAATATCATCTGCCAACAAGTCAGGATGCTGCGGCCACCTGGCCCCTGGAGAGGACCAAGAACGGACAGTGACTTCAGAGAAGGCCGAGCCTCTTTCCGAAGGGCAAGATGGCATGTCGTTAGAGAATAGCCACCATCGATGGCAGGAAGGCACCATGCCTCCAAGGTGAACGAGAAACATAAGCTTCTTCAGAGCGGGGGGCCCTGGAGCAAGTCAGAGCTGCGGAGAAGGCAGCTGGGACTGGACTAAGGCTCCCCTCCTGCCGGCCGCAGTCCCAGGGGCCTCGGGCTCCTGCTATGTCTTGATTTGTGAGTAACAACAGCTGCCCTGTCCTGGTGCTTCCTTGGGTCCCGGTGCCACGGTGGAACTTTCGCCTACATTACTGACGTTCCTCCCAAGTCTAGAATGTGGGTATTTTTTATCCCAAATATCCGTTGAAAAAATTGAGGTTCAGGAAAGTTAAGCAACTTTCTGGCATTTGCTCAGCCACCAAGCGGCAGCACTGCAACCTACAGGTTGGGTGCTATCAGCAGGGTGGCACGGTGCAGAAGTCGCTGCCTGTGAAAGAAAAGGGGGCCACTCAACCCCTGCTGCAGCCCTGCTCCCCTTCAAGCTGCGGAGTCTCCTCGACGGCTGGCCCTCGGTTCTCCGCTGCATTTGTCTGTGTCACTACGGCCGGTCACCAGGGCACTGAAAGGCAATCAATGTGGACACTGGCAGGGGATGGCAGAGGTCACTCAATAGGCCCCCTTGGCATTCTCAAAGCCCATGAATGCTTGAGAAGCAAGTCATTGGATTGCAAGATACTAAAACCCAAAACTGCATTCAAATTTGATTACTGAAGTTGAATTTGCCCTTAAGATTCCTGAGCCCTTTTCTTAATTCCTTTTCGCTTTTTGAACTCTAAGTCCTTAACTCCCCTTTTTAGAGATTGGAAACCACACTGATTGTTACAGTGGTTCCTGACCAGCGACTCAGCCCAGAGAGATCTGGCCCAGGGACATACAGTCTCGCCATCGGTGGGTACGAGGGGCTGGCATCTGGAAGTGCCACGGCTCTGTGCCCAGGGATCCCTGGATGAGCAGCTGGGGCACAGTCCTCTCCTAGGATTGCCAGGCTTGTGTCACACTGTGCCTTTCCTCTGCCTGCCTTTTAGTCTGGTTCATGGTCTGTTTCCCAGCCCCTTCTGGGTCTTGGGGCCTCCTGGACTCCCATCCATCTTCCCTGGCACTCCTGTCTTCACGCCATGCCCTCCCATTCATTTAGATGTGGTTCTCTGTTCAGTGACCCCCAGGACCAGCCAGCCCTGCGCTATTGGTCCCAGCCTGGGGCTGACATTCTTTAGGGACTGTTTCCTGTTACCCCTGCCACCCTGTTCCCCTGCCCATCCCATGGGGGCTGAAGTCATTTCCTGTAGAAATCTCCCATGTAGGAGGGGCCACCAACTTCCTTAGTTTCCCATATAGTTCTCAGCTCCTTTTATCTTGGTTTGCTACCCAGCAGCCTCTGAACAGTACATTGTACCCATGCAGAGGGGAACTCTAAGATCAGATAAATTAGTCCCTCTACAGTGGCTCATGATTCTCAGATATGTGTGGCAAAGGGTACGTATCAGTGTATCTGAAGAGAGGAACTAAGTTGCTAGGGGCATTTGGTCCTCTGTAGAGGAAGGTGAGGACCAGTCCGCCCGTTATTAAGCACAGGGGGAGATCCGTGTGAGAATGCAGAGAGGAACCAGCAACGGTGGAGGTAGGAAGATGCACCAGATATCCAATCCTGCATCAGAGACTTCTTGGGAGGATGTTGTACAGGAAACCTCACCAATAGATCTGTGGTCAAATGCGATGACCAAGTCTAAGACTTTACAATTTAACAAAGACCTGGCTTGGGCAGTCATCTCTAACTCCATCTCTCAGCTCACCCAGACGTCACCTCAGGCTTCCACAACAGAACTCCCTTGTAATAGTCCTGATTACCAAGCACACAAAGGCATTTCTTTCCGGTCTTCTGGTTGACCTTCAGCTTCTTAAAGCTACCAAATGCTAACATGAGTAGCTCCTCTGCACTCCGACCACAGAGTTAACCTCAGCTCCGAAGGCCCTTAAAGTCGAATACTCAGAAAGAACTGGACCTTGAAGTTCCAAGACCGAGCAGAGGGAAAGATATTTACTAGAGATCTCAAACCTAGGTCATTGACTTGGCTTACATATTTTTCTCTTGGACGATGTTATTGAATCTTAAATGACACACTAGTATTGCTGTTCATAGTCTGTATTTGTTACGCACAGCTACCACTGCTGTGTACAATGAGAGTAGCAATCCCTTGCCTTTCCCATCGTTTCTGAGTAGAATGGTTTAGTGAGGTTCAATGGTGTCCAGCCCCCAGAGAGATATGTCCAAGTCGTAATCCCAGACACCTATGAATGTGACCTTATGTGGAAAAAGAATCTTTGTAGATAGAATTAACTTAGGGATCCTGGGTTTTCCAACTGGGCCCTACATCCAATGACAAGTGTCCTTTAAAAAGGCACGTTAGGGAGAGGCACGCAGAGGAGAGAGGAGAAAGCCAGGTGAAGACCGAGGCAGAGACTGGCGTTACACGGCCATCCCCCAAGGAATACCTAGAGCCACGGAGAATGTGGAAGGGACAAGGAAGGTTCAAATCCAAACTGGCTCGGCTCCATACCCCGGCTGCCCTGATTCCAGGAGGAAGTTAAGACCACCTGATGAAACCCCCTTCACAGATAGCACAGCTTCCTCTTCATGCCCTTATAGTGCCCCCCACACCACCAGAAAGGCAACTGCTCTTTGCCATTCTTCAGGTATCAGCTTTGCTTTGAAAAGAAATGGCATTTTATTCATGACCTGACACCATCTGCAGAAGCAGAGAAAGGTGGTGAGAGGAGTGGATGGCAATCCAGCTTCTATGGTCCAGACAAAGCAATATGAAGTAGGCAAATGGATCACCTATTACCCTTTTTGTCGCTGTTTCAAACGCTAGCTCTGATCTCACCACCCACCCCAGGCACACACATAGCACCCTGGGTCCCTGGGCCACCAATGCCTGAGTCCTTCCTTTCAGCAGCATTGGTGCTGGTCAGGGGGAGCCAGGGGGATATGGAGGCGAAGTCACTGCTTCATGGAGACCAGAAGCGGGAACTCAATCACTCCTTCCTCGTGTCTGAAAGGCCGGCCATGTCTCAGTCCCTCAGCAATGCCCTGCCCCTCCTTCCTTGGGACTCCTCTCCGGGAGAGATGGTCTCCCTGAGACCTGCCCTTTGGACTCGCAGGTGTTACTACTTAACAAGGAAGAGGAAGAGGAAGACTAGAGATCTCTAGGGAGAGTGACAGCACCCCCAGGAGCTCTCCAGTCCTAGAGGTGGCGCTTGGCCTGGGGTTCCTGAGTTGTTACCCAGCGAAGGCACTTCCTGCCCGTTCAGGTGTCTGTCTTCTATTTTTACCACCTGGCGGTCTGAGGGGTCTAAACCCCTGACGTTCTGGCGGCATTTTATCAACCTGGAGGCGTTATTCAGGTACATCAGGCTCTCTTATCTGCAGCTGAACATTTGCCTCTCTGGAATACCTAAGCGAGATCTCTCCCTGTTAAAAAATATCTACACATATCCTGCAGGAAGGATTCAGGAGCAAGGAGGGACACAGGGAGAAGCTGTGGGATTTCAGAGACATTACCTGCAGTTACAGACGGACATTACGTTTCCTGGTGGTGTTTGAAACAGGCTTAAATTTACCAGCAGGGGTAGAGGTTTTTTTTTTTCTTTTTAAGACCTGATTCTTAACAGGTGCAATTAACTGAAAAGACTTAATCTGCTATGAAATTTTTTAAAAAATATATTTTGTTGATTTTTTACAGAGAGTAAGGGAGAGGGAGAGTTAGAAACATCGATGAGAGAGAAACATCAATCAGCTGCCTCCTGCACACCCCCTACTGGGGATGTGCCCGCAACCAAGGTACATGCCCTTGACTGGAATCGAACCCGGGACCCTTCAGTCCACAGGCCGATGCTCCATCCACTGAGCCAAACCGGTCAGGGCATACTATGAAATTTTTAATGTCATGTGGATTCGGGGAGGATGCCCCATCGTCTGCACAAATCACACTGGGCAGGTAACCACTCAGCCAGCCCACAATTACCTCTCCTGACTCCGTGACTGCCTTATCTTTGCAGCATCTGTCCCCAGGGAGCTCATCTGTGGCCAGGAAGATGCCCACTCTGCTTGTTTACCAGGAAATGCCCAGCTTGGTGCCACTCCGGGTCAGTCAGTGCACTGACCGTGTCAACATCAAAAACCAACAGAAAGAAAAAGGAAGAGACAATCTGAAAATGTGAGCAGTAAGTGGCTATTTGATGACATTAAAGAATATCAAGATAAAAGCATTATAGTTATGTTTTTTAAAAGCCCCCTTATCCTTTAGCGATACATATCAAAATATTTATGGATAAAATGGCATTACATCTGGGGTTTTATTCAAAATGATTCATTTGTGGGGGTGTGGGGAGGTGGAATAAATCAAACCAGGGCAGCTGTGAGTCGAGTTGCTGTAGCGGGTGTAGCTGGCTAATGGGTGCACAGGGTTGATCGCTCCCTATTGTGCTGTGTGTTTCAATTTTCCCATAATGGCATGTTTAATTAGTAACATGAAAAGAATAAGGGCAGAATGCATTTTCCCCAAAAAAAGACAAGCCACGGGGAAAGACAGATATATTTCCATTTCCTATTATGAAGCGTGAACATGGTCAAATTCAGTGCCACCAAAGGCCCTGCTGCCAGTGGGGCTCCCTCCACATCACCGAGCGTGTTCCTCCCTCTACTTGGAACCACCCGAGTTCTACCCTCCGCAGAAAGGACTGTGGGCAGAGAATCCATGCTGTGAAACATGCGCTGAGAGAATGCCTGGGGCAGGCATGCTGGGCGCACCAAGGTATTCAAAGACTGTTCACTCCATAACAAATCCTCCAAGTGGGAGAGAGAGAGGCCAGCTGACAACCCACAGACACACTGTAGTTCCTGCTACTGTGCCCCCTGCTCCTGCATTCAATACCCCGCATCCCCAGCTCCTAAGGACTGACCGAGCCCACTGAGAATCCTGACCTTCATGCTTGTGGCTGCCTGACCTTCACCCTTGGCAGGGAACACAGAGTTCAAGACAGGCCTTTATAGAACCTTCTGGAAAGGGACCTTAACATCAATGGTTTTCAAATCAGTAAAACTTGAAATGAGATCTTCTTCATCTTTAAGATTAGGGAAGTGAAATACTGTGACGGTCTTCGGTGCTGGCAAAGACGAGGTGACTGCTCACTGGAGCTGAAATTGGGATCACATTTCTAGATATCACTGGGCAACGTATGGCAGTTCACAAAGAGTCATCATGCTCTTTGAGGCAGTAAATTCTCTTCTAGGAATGACTAGCCTCAGCAATATATACCCAATGTTCACACTAGATGCACAGAGATTTGCTAACAATAAATTAATTATACCACGCCCATAGGACCTACTCTGCCACTAAAATGATGCTTAGGAAGAAATCCTATCTAATAAAAGAGTAATATGCAAATTAACCATCACTCTGCTACACCCACAAGTCAAACCCACAAGCCAATCAGGAGCGAATATGCAAATAAACCCAAACAAGATGGCTACCACCACAGAGAGCAGGTGGGAGGCATGGGTTTCCCCGGCAATGGAGAAAGCCAAGCTTTCCACTTGCCGGCCTAGGCCTCCACTCAATGCTACAAAGTTTCAATGATAGAAGATACATAAATCCAAACAGAAATGGTGGCAGCCACGGAGCTGGAAAGAGCAGGAGGCTAGGGTTGCCCCCGGCGATGGAGGAAGCCAAGCTTTCCACACACCCTGGCCAGCCCAGGCCTCCGCTTAAGGCTACAAAGTTTCAATGATAGAAGATACATAAACCCCAACAGAAATGGCTGCCGCCATGGAGCAAGCAGAAGGCTTGGCTCAGCTCCAGGCTACAAAGTTTCAATTGTAGAAGATAAATAAACCCCAGATACCAGGGCCTCCACTTGGGTCGCCAGGGGGCATGGCCGGCCTGCAAACCACCACAGGCCCCTCGCCCAGGCCGCCCCACGCCCCAAAGGAACCCCCACCCTGATCCGGGACACCCTTCAGGGCAAACCAGCTGGCCCCCACCGTGCACCAGGCCTCTATCCTATCTAATAAAAGAGTAATATGCAGATTGACCATCACTCCAACACACAAGATGGCTGCCCCCATGTGGTCAAAGATCCTGCTCCCATGTGGACACAAGATGGCCACCACAAGATGGCCAGCAGGGGAGGGCAGTTGGGAGGGATCAGGTATCCAAGGGAGGGCAGTTAGGGGTGACCAAGCCGGCAGAGGAAGCAAGTTGGGGCGACCAGGCCTTCAGGGAAGGGCAGTTAGGGGTGACCTGGCTGGCAGAGGAGGGAAGTTGGGGGTGACCAGGCCTGCAGGGAAAGGCAGTTGTTAGGGACCCAGGCCTGCAGGGGAGAGAATTTGGGGGGGGACCAGGCCTGCAGGGGAGGGCAGTTAGGGGTGACCAGGCCTGCAGGGGAGGGCAGTTAGGGGTGACCAGGCCTGCAGGGGAGGGCAGTTAGGGGTGACCAGGCCTGCAGGGGAGGGCAGTTAGGGGCAAACAGGCTGGCAGAGGAGCAGTTAGGCATCAATCAGGCTGGCAGGGGAGTGGTTAGGGGGTGATCAGGCTGGCAGGCAGAAGCGGTTAGGGGCATTCAGGAAGGCAGGCAGGGGAGCAGTTGGGAGCCAGCAGTCCTGGATTGTGAGAGGGGTCCCAGATTGGAGAGGGTGCAGGCTGGGCTGAGCGACACCCGCCCCCCCGTGCACGAATTTCGTGCACCGGGCCTTAGTATTAAATAAAATAGAAAATTCCTATGAAAAAGAAGACAAGACTGTTTATATACTATGACTTCTACCAAGTAATATGAATATATGTATTTCTTGAAAGTGACTATATCAAATATCTAAGAATAGATATGTTGGATTATGAGTTTTCTTTCTTATACTTTTTCAATGTTTTCCAAATTTTCTGCAATAATAAGGATGCTATTTTCATAGTATAAAAATATTTTTAAACTCTTAGTTCTTCTAATATTTCTCCACCATGCAAAGTTGTCCTATATTTCTTAATTTCCTGATGACTATAACTTGAATGACAGTCACAAAACAAGACACACTCAGAATAGATGGTATGGCTTGTGCATCTATGTATAGTTGTCCTTGGTTCACTTAAAAATAAAGTTTATGACCTCCATCTCAAGGTCATTTGGAGGATTAATGAGACGCTATATACGAATGAATCTTTCCAAGCCTTTAGGTTCACAGTTTCTTTTGTATGTGACATGTTGAGAAAGCTTGGATGAGGAACCATGCCTGAGCATGCATTGTCATGTAAAATGTGGTGAGAGGGGGAGCATCTATGATTACTATATCAATGGTGCTTGAAGCCAGGCATTTGGGCCCTGACCTCTTGTTGCTGCTCTAGCCCTCCTACACAGCGAAGCCAATGGTCATGCAAGAACGGACCCTGTCTATGTGGGCTCAGGACCCTAGGTATGCCTCTGCTCACCAGCTTCCTGGAGGAAGGAATGTGTCTGCTTAGGACTAAAACTAAGTCAAAGAGAACAAGGCTCTTCTTCACTGGAATGCAGCGTGTCTGGAGCCGGCTCTTTTGCCAGGTCACTTGTCAGAAGACAGTTGGAAAGAATCGGCGACTAGATTTGGAGCTCAGTTCCCTACGAAATCCGTCCTTTACCAGGGTTCCACCACTTTTCTCATCATGCTTCCATGTGGCCACTTACAAACTGATCTTAAATCTTCCGGGCAGCTGTGATGCTTGACACAAGCCAACTTCTGGATCCAAGGCATCTGAGAGGTCATGTTTCCTAAGAGGTTATACGCACGCCAATGTTCTCAATTTAGGAAATTTCTTTTGTATCCAGAGACTTCTAGCACCATAGAATTCACTCTTGTTCTGCAAGGTAGTCTACAGTACGGTTAGTCAGAAATAATTGCTGAAAAGTTATTATATTGTACAGAAGTCTGCCTCCCTATAACAACCCACCATAGGGTTCTTGGGAGCATAACAATGTAAATGTTATTTTTCCTAAGTAATATTCCTTCATCCGCTGAAAATTTCTACCTGCTTTTTTTCCCTCTCTACCTGCCATCATTTCTTGTAACTGGGTTTCCAGCAGAGGGTAGGAGCTTTGGTGCTGAGTCCTGCCTTTATCAATTCACTGGCTGGGCCATCTTGGGCAAGGTGATTAGTTAATATCTCCCTACTTCCTTTTCCTCCTCTGTGATTGGATGATTATAACGTTACCTATTTCATCAGGTTGTTGCACTAAGTGTTTTGCTTGCAGGCTGATAATCTACATAAAACACACCATGGGTCTTGATGTAGAGATTTCACTTCTTAAATGTTCATCATTGGTAGGGGTGGTAAAGATGGTATGATTTCTAGTACCTTCCTCATATGACTGGACTCTGGACACTCTTGTTTGCCAATGTCCTTCTTAAATTATGAGGCCAGGTCTAAAGGCACTAAACATATTATAATCAGGAAAACTCAGAACACAGAGGGATGCTTGCCACGTGACCTAGGTATTAGCTATTTGCAACTGGGCAATTTCTTTGATCTCTCTAAACCTAAGGTTCTCTCATGTGGAACATGGGATAATAAGATTATCTGCTTTGTAAGGCTGTAAAAATGTTAGCACTGATGCCACCCTAAGGCACTAACTCTGTGCAAATATGGGACCTAAGCACTCGGTTTAGGAGCACTGAGGACCCTTTGGGCAGCCAGGAAACATTCACTATTGTGACTATTGGGACAACAGGAGAAGGTCTGGGAGGTCTGGGGTGTGGCTGGCTGTTTGGGGTGAGGGTGATATTTTCCCCCTGGGCACCGAGGCTGCCCCACACAGATCTGACCACATCGCAGCCCGGCTCCACGGCCAAACACTTGAACAGGAAGAAGGTAAAGAAAAGAAGAAGAGGAGAAGAAGGCTGGGGGGAGCATAGGAGAGAAAGGGGAAGAGGGAGAGGCCACGGAGTGACTGAGAAGTGGAAACACCCCGGGTAGGTGGTCGCTTTCAGAAAGAGGGACCGGAGGAGAGCCACCAGCCTGAGAAGTGGCTTCTCTTATTTTCCTTCATCCATGCCTAGTCTCTGCAAGGTCTGACGGTCAATCCCGATTTCTGTGGGGGGCCTACAACATGCACCCTGTCCCTTGCTTATAAAGAGGCAACGGCTTGAAGCACAAAGACCATGAGCTGCAGTGTGAGCCGCGTTTTCCTTTTGTAGTGGTTTTCAAGGCACCCATCATTTTACCTCACCACTGCAGAACCAGACACCTCACCACTGCAGAACCAGACACCTCACCACTGCAGTACCAGACACCTCACCACTGCAGTACCAGACACCTCACCACTGCAGTACCAGACACCTCACCACTGCAGTACCAGACTCAGCGGAGCCTCTGCAGAGCACAGCCTTTGCTTGACTAAGATTCTTCTTATAGATTCTTCTTGCCATTCATGGGGTTTCCTTAGCACTGCCAGCAAAATTAAAGGCACCATGGGGGGGGGGGCGCATTCTCACTTCCTCTTGGTACATACTGAAATTGGGGGTGGAAAAAAGTCCTCTCCGCTGGGAGAGTTAACCCCAACACTCTTCTTGTGTCTGGGCAAGTGTTTCTACAGTGCCCGGGTGTTCAGACACCGGCAGGCCCGCGGCCCTGTGCTCTGAATCTTGGAAGATTCCAAACCAGTGATTCTCATTCTGTTGACAGATTTGGACCGTTTCCCCCCTTCTCTGCATCCTCTAACCCAGGTGTCCTCAAACTTTTTTTTTTTTTTTAATATATTTTATTGATATTTTACAGAGAGGAAGGAAGAGGGACAGAGAGCTAGAAACATCAATGAGAGAGAAACATCGATCAGCTGCCTCCTGCACACCCCCCACTGGGGATGTGCCCGCAACCAAGGCACGTGCCCTTGACCGGAATCGAACCCGGGACCCTTCAGTCCGCAGGCCGACGCTCTATCCACTGAGCCAAACCGGTTTCGACTCCTCAAACTTTTTAAACAGGGGGCCAGTTCACTGTCCCTCAGACCGTTGGAGGGCCGGACTATAGTTTAAAAAAAAACAACTATGAACAAATTCCTATGCGCACTGCGGGCTTGGGACGCGTCGGCTGCTAAGCAGGACAGGCAGCGGTACCCGGCGGGCCAGATCCATGTCCTCGGCGGGCCGCATGTGGCCCGCGGGCCGTAGTTTGAGGACCCCTGCAGCCTGTCTGGCCACCAAGCCTAGAGGTAAGTGCCACCAGTAAGAGGTGTCCCTGTGAGAATGTGCAAGTGAGGCTGAACACACCCAGCATTTTTCCTGTGTCAACAGCATGCAGACCAGCGGCTGTGGAGGCGGCGCTCGGAACCACCGTCCTTGGAGCAGAAGTGGCTGTGGTCTTCAGTGGTGGTTTCCTGAGTTCCTGTACTTCCTGAAACCCACCCCCCACAACACACACACACACACACACACACACACACACACACGCCAAGAAAAAGAGAAAAAGAAATGCAGCAGCAGCCCATGGCCCGCCCAGTGGTGTGGCAGCCCCGGCCTCCTGCATTAACCCCCCTGTTTGGCGCACCTGGGTTGCTTTCAGGATTTTTCCAGTTCTCCGGCTGATGCATCCATGCTGCCTGCACAGCGGGATCCCCTGGGACAGTGGTCGGCAAACTCATCAGTCAACAGAGCCAAATATCAACAGGACAACAATGGAAATTTCTTTTGAGAGCCAAATTTTTTAAACATAAACTATATAGGTAGGTACATTGTTATTAACTTAATTAGGATACTCCTAAGCTGGCCTTTGCTAAAAACGCAAGGGGCCAAAGAGCCGCATGTGGCTCGCGAGCCGCAGTTTGCCGACCACTGCCCTGGGACGCTTTTGAGAACAACACCGCATGGCTCCCACTTCCGGGAAGGGGCCTAGGAGGCCGTACATTTTAATGCTCTCCCAACATTTCCCATGGGAAAGGAAGGATGAAAAGCACTCACATTTCCAACTGAACTCCCAGCCTCAGGCTTTGCTTTCTTTGGGGTCAGACCCTTCACCTCGTAGTCATTTCAGATCAGGGGTGTTTGTGTGATTGTTTTTTTCAGTTGAATTTATAGGAGGTGGCGTTCGTTAATAAAATTATATAGATTTGAAGTGTACCATTCTAGAATACATCATCTGTATATCGTATTGTGTGCTCACCACCTCAAGTCATGTCTCCGTCCATCACCATTTACCAACCAGGTTTTTCAAGTCAGAGGCCTCGCTCCGTCCCCTCCCTCAACGTTCTCCCAACACATCGAGGAGAGGCTGGTCCGAGCAATTTCCAAAGTGGCCCAGGTTCCTGAGGACCCGGCAGAAGCGAGTGCCAGTGCGTATGTAAGCATAACCAATGGATACAAGACACTGGGGGGGGGGGGGGGGGCAGGTAAAGGCATGTACTGATGTACTGGGGGGTGGGGGAGGCCGGGGGGAGGTCAATGGGGGAAAAAAAAAGGAGACATATGTACTACTATTTGTAATACTTCAAACAATTAAAAAAATAAAATTAAAAAAGTAATGAAATATAAAGTTTTAAAATTATCAAAAAAATATTTAAAGAAATAAAAGGATTTAGAACGATTAAAAACCTGAGCAAACAGAACTGCACCTCTGAAAATGAAAAGTATACTAATAGAACCAGCATCTCAAGGGATCCATCAGAGAAAGAAATTAAAACCCGGTGAACTGCACAATAGATATGAAACAAAACTGCTCAGCTTGCAGCAAAGAAAGAAAAATAATAAGAGCAAACATGCTGGACACCCTTCTCCATGCTTCACGTACCATCTCCCTTGTAGTCCTCACAACAGTCTCACCAGGTAGAAACTCTTGCTTCCGGTTTTGAGATGAGGAAGCAGAGGTGCAGGGAGAGAGTAACTCACCCCCATTCATGCACCGATGAGAGCGCGAGGCACAAATTCAACCCAGGAGCCGGCTCCGGCTCCGCTGCTCAGTAGCTATGCTCTGTTCCCATCAAGGAAATGGAAATCGGAAAAGTGACACGGAGGTGAAATTTGTTCCAGAACACACAACAGAGAGAGCAAAGTAAAGGCAATTTTCTGACAGGGATGCCTGCGGATTTTCCAGAACTGATGAAAAATACCAATCATCAGACTTGGTAAGGCCCAAGAATTTTAAGCAGGACGAAGGAAAATAAATCCATACCTCTACACAGCACAGGGGCGCCGCCGAATGCCAGAGAAAACGGAGGTGCTGGTGCTGAATAGAGCAGCTCATCAGAGAAGACACGTCCCCTAAAAAGAAAAGTTTTACAGGCAGGCGGCTTCTTCAGAGCAGCGTGGAGGCCGGAATCCAGTCAGATATTATCTTACAAACAGTGAATTAAATAACCAGCAGCCGCTTTCTTTGATGACTCAGAAGGCAACCCCAGGATTTTCTTACACCCCCAAGTCATCAACTTGGAAACTTATTAAAACTGAGCAAAGGGGCCCTAACCGGTTTGGCTCAGTGGACAGAGCATCGGCCTACAGACTGGAGGGTCCCAGGTTCGATTCCAGTCATGGGCATGTACCTTTGTTGCGGGCACATCCCCAGAATGTGCAGGAGGCAGCTGATCGATGTTTCTCTCTCATCGATGTTTCTAACTCTCTATCCCTCTCCCTTCCTCTCTGTAAAAAATCAGTAAAATATATATTTTTTTAAAAAACTGAGCTAAGGGTGCGGGGTTAGCAGCAGCTCTTCCCGATCTGGCTAACTGAGGACAAGTTCCAGCCTCTCTCAGCCTCAGCTTAGCACTCAGGAACAATGAGGGAAGCACAGGCGACCCACAGGTTGAGAACCGCTAGCAGGGTCCCCTAAGACCATCGGAAAACACAGATATTTACATGACGATTCATAACAGTAGCAAAATTACAGTTATGAAGTAGCAACGAAAATAATTTTATGGTTGGGGTCACCACAACATGAGTAGCTGTATTAAAGGGTCGCGGCATTAGAAAGGTTGAGAACCACTGACTTAGACTTAAGCTCAGAGAGCAGCTGAATTGTGTCTCTGCTATCAGCACTTAGAGTACAGGATGAGAAAAGCCCGGCCCCATACCCACAATCCTTCATTGTCACCCAGGGAGATGGGTCCCACTGTTAATGCCAGAGCCTCATCTCAGCACTGGATCCACGGGGAGACCTTGAACTGGGTGCTCTTAACCAGTGGCTCCAGTGATTCCGAAACAGACACCCGCCCCCACCCCCCACCCCCCCGGCCCCAGAACCACTGCATTAACATAACTGAGTGTCAGACACCCGCCATTCATCCAAAATTCAGCACACATGGTCGCGTTAAGAGTCAGCCTTTTGACCTCCCTGCAGCACTCAGCGTCCACAACACGCTACCCATGCCGGGGGCCGCAGGTCTCAAGACAGATTTCCCTCTCCTGTTCTGCAAGAGGTCCAGGGGACCTTAAGCCTTGACGTGCCCGTTTGCAGTATACGGAAGCATGGTCTCACACCTAATCTGACTCACCCTGTTCTGCGCAGCAATCAGCATTCTTGATAAAACGCTTTGACTTTTTTCTAATAACCCTTAGTAGTAATGTTCTAGAAACAAGCTACTATCCAATCACTTGGCTAATGATTTTTACTCAACCTTGTTTTCCTTTTATGCAATCTAATAAAGATGACCTAACCCAGCCGTGGGCAAACTACTTTTTTTTCCTTTTATGCAATCTAATAAAGATGACCTAACCCAGCCGTGGGCCGGATCCAGCTGTTCTATCCAGTTCTCTTGCTCTCCCCTCCGCTCCTTTACTTTGAATTTATATTAGTTCACACAAACACTCCATCCATGCTTTTGTTCCGGCCCTCTGGTCCAGTTTAAGAACCCATTGTGGCTCTTGAGTCAAAAAGTTTGCCCACCCCTGACTAACCACTCATTTCCTGTAAATGTCTCTGCCAACAGCAAATAATGACTTACAATCTTTGCATTTGTTTTACATGAATAAATTGTGCCTTTCTGACTATATTATTGGCTCCTGGAAAGCAGGGGTCATAAACCATAAACATCTTTTAATATCTCTCTCTATTAAAAAGTGGGAATAATATTTTTTTTATTATTTACAATTAAAAAAACTTAAAATTTTTATGTCACATTTGCTTCTTGGGAAGAGATTTTTAAAAAGCCAGGTAAACAATTTTGCTCTTGGGAGAGATGTTTGTAGGATAGATTATATGTAAATGGTATATGGAGTGGGAGAGAGAGAGGGAGCGAAGAATGAATTGATGAATGTGACAAATTTTTTAAACTTCTGAGTACCATACCCAAACCCCAACTAAAGCTTCTCTAAGTTGGGCTCTGGCACAGACTAAAGTCGTGTGAGACAAGGCCGCTGCTCCTCGGAGGGACTGCAGCCTCGGAAGAAGCTAACACTGCACTAAGACGACCTTGGGCAGTGCATGAGCGCCACTGTGCCCGCTGTGAAGTAGTAAGATCGTATATATAATTTGTATCGTGCTCTGCCTCCAGCTCCTCCTAAAATCCTTGCAATTTCTTGTTTAAAAACATATTTGCATTGATTTCAGAGAGGAAGGGAGAGGGAGAGAGATAGAACCATCAGTGATGAGAGAGAATCGATTGGCTGCCACCTGCACATTCCCAACTGGGAATCGAACCTGCAACCTGGCCATGTGGCCTGACCAGGAATCAAACTGTGACCTCCTGGTTCATAGGTAGACGCTCAACCACTGAGCCCTGTTGGCCGGGCCATCTTTACGATTTCCTAAGTAACCAGAGCACTGGAGCATCTCTTGTTCTAGCATTTAATCTCTGACTCATCCCTGGCGCAGAGCTCCTAAAATCCTTGCAACTTCCTCAGTGATAAGATCACAAGGAGCATCTTTGTTCTAAGTTTGTGAGGAACAGTTCTCAAATACTTTTAATCCTAGGATTTAAATCTCCCTAGAGATGTGAAGGAACCATCAACTAGCTGATCAGACTGAATCTGTCGTTCAGAAAACGAAGTACTCCTAGAAGAGAAGTATTCTTGGACCACACGTCAATCGCTACCCATGTGGCTGTGAGGCAGCTCCGGGGAATGGAGTTCAGATTTGGGCATCCTCAATGGGCCAGGCAGTGGAGGGCAGGCTGAAATTCTTTATCAGGGAGCAGCGTGGTACCCTAAATTCTGTAAGATCTGACTTGTGGGTTGTCCAGGAAAACCTACCATTTATGCTCAGGGCAGGAAGTGCTGAGATGTGAGTGCTACTATTCCTTCGCGGAACTTCACTCCCCAGCCACCCCAGCCACCCCATCCCAGAGACCAGGCTACTGGACAACCTGTAAGAAGTGTTTCTCTCTCCCACGTGAATGAAATTAGACAAATTTCACTCTTTTTAAAAAATGACTTAATGCCCAGGAACTGCAATCTTTAGTTGACCAAGTATTTTGAAATAACAGTTATGTCCAATGTTGAAAAGAGAAGCAATCTTTGGACTGAGCAGCTACTGTTTTTAGACCATTTTGGGTTCTAAGCCTTCAGTACCTAATGTACATAATCTCAAAGATGGCATCTTCACCTTTCCATTCATTTATTCAGTCAATTCACTCATTTATTTATTTCAGATGTTGAATACTTAGCATGTTACAAATACTGTTCCAGAATCCAAGAAGGAAAAGGGCATAGTTTCTGCCCTTAAGGAAACTGTATTTTTAAGAAAGATACTCTTTTTAAATTAAATTTGATTATGATTGTCAGGAATAATACCATTGTCTTCAACAAGATGGAACAATAAGAATAATTGATACATATTTTGTCTCAACTCATACTAGATTTGAAGACCTTTTGCAAAGTAATATTTCAGAAATATCTGAGCAATTACAGAATTTTTCTCAAGTTCATTACTCTGAAGGATATCACTGATTTGCACCTATTCCAATCTTCTTTAAAATATTTTGACACGTTAATTTGGTTATAGTGTGCTAACATCTCTCACAGGGCAGCACAGTGGCTTATATATAGCAGACATCCAATAAGCATTGTGTAGGTTCACTGAATTTTAGATTTGGGAAGCATCTTTAAAATCAGCTAGTCCTATGGTTCTTATGCTTAACTGGGTTTTGGACCACTTTGAAAGTCTGACAAAATCTGTGGACATTTTTCCCCCATTATAAAAACACATATTTACATACACAGATTGTTGTATACAACGTTAGGCGATTGGTGAATTGCCCTAAATATCATCCACGAACTCCTTTGGGGGTCATGTAATCTAGTCTACATCTTCTACTTTATAATTGCTAAAAATCACTGCCTTGAACAGGGGTTGGAAAATCATGGCCCTTAGGCCAAATCTGGCTCATCTCGTCTTCATACATTCTGTGAGAAAGAGTGGCTATTACTTTTTTAAATGGTTCCATTTAAAATGGTTATGTGAAGACCTGCAAATTATATTCAATTTTGCATCTTGGCCTACAAAACCTAAACTAATTATTACCTATTATTTCATAGAAGTAATTTTCCAGCCTTTGGCTTAGAATAGTTGGAAAATATTGTCCAAATCCCTCAATGACTAGAAAACAGGACTAGAATTTGTACCCTCATTCCTCATCCACTGGTCTTCTCATTACTCCTAATTGATCAATTAAAATGCTGACTGACTGACTGAGTTACACCCAATAAAACAGAAATCATGGAGTTGTAAATCTGGAGTGCTTAATATACAACTTCTTGGATAAAGAACTGTGCAGAGTTATAGAAAGTTAAAATTCAGAGAACAAAGTCAGATTACAAATTCATCAAAGAAGCAAGACTAAACTCTCATATTATGCATTCCTGACTTTTTTCCAACTTTGCATTATGTTCCATTCCACCTATTTGAAATGCAATACTTCTTATAAAAAGGAAATAATGGTAGAGAAGGAACTTAATGTAAAGTTATTTGAATAGATGTTGTTCTTAACTTTGTTTTGTTAATCCTCACCCGAGGATATTTTCCATTGATTTTTAGGGAGAGTGGGAGAGAGAGGGAAAGATGGAAACACTGATGTGAGAGAAACACATAATCGGTTGCCTCCTGCATGAGCCCCGACGAGTGCCCGGGCCAAGGTGGAGCCTGCAACTTGTGAAGTACATGCCCTTGACTGGAATCAAACCCGGGACCCTTTGGTCTGCAGGCCGACGCTCTATTCACTGAGCCAAATCAGCTAGGGTTTGTTCTTAACTTTTAATTATGTGATTTTAAAGTTATTTTCTCATTCCTCCTGTCATGTAGAACTGTAAAATGGAATGAAAAGAATTACAATAACCATTATCATGGGTGTTATTTTGAATATGTTTCTTTTAGGAATTTCAAAAGTCCCTGATTGCTATTGGTTGTTTTCTTCTATTGATTAGGGCTGCCAGGATGGTTTCAAACGGTATGGGACAATATTACAGCCAGACAGTTTGAAGATTCTTTATAACGGGAGAAATAAACCACTTAAATGAAGATAAACATTTACCCTAACCCTAACCCAGATCCCCTAGAGACCTCTATAAACTTTTCAGCCAAAGTCCTTTCTTTTTGACAGATTCTGAAACCATTTTTGTCCACATTTACTCCCTCATGAAAATTGGGTGTAACCTTCACAGGCATGTGCTTGACACAGGAAGGGTGAAACAGTGCTCTGTCTGCAGGAGTGTGGTCAGAGTGAATAAGGTTGTCTCGTAGCAAACCTGTCTGAAGAGTCAGCCTTAGAACCACACTGGCTCTCTTTGTGCGAAACTTTCACCCCCACGACCCCACCCAGGTCTCCGGCACTTACCCGGAAAAGGCAGATTCCTCGGGGGCGTGCAGAGCCGGCCGCCTGTCTGACCTCCGGGCGGGATTCTCTCCTAGCAGCCCGGCTGCCAGGGCCCCTCCATGCTCCGGTGCACTCGCGAGGGCTGGCCCTTCACCAGACACAAGGAAGCTGGGGCTGCAAGTTCCTCAGCGAGTCAACAGCAACCACAAAACCTCAAAACCATTTCAAACACAGGCGCAGTGAGAGACCAAGCTCCCACAGATGAACAGCCCCTATTGCAAAATGACAGGAAGGCCAACTGTCAAGAGGGACGTATTAGAGTGGCATGGCTACCGCGAGGGCTCAGCTTTTAAGACTCAACTCGAAGTGAACTGCGTAGAGAATGAGGATGGAGAAGGCAGTGATCAGACCAGAAGCAGAAAAGGGGGAGGCCAATGTGTGTTGAGTTCAGGGTAAAAGAACGCAGGGTGGGACAGAGGTAGGGTTAGGGTCGTTCCTGTGGAAAATGCTACAACAATAGGTAATAATACAAGAATGAACTCTGTGTTTCATGTACTCACCTCGTTTGGTCCCACCCTGGTTCTGTGCTATTTCCTTTCAGAAAATGTTCTGAATTCTGTTACAGTCTTGGGACGTCTACGCTGTCGTTGAAGTGTAATACTAACGGCAACAGGACGCCAGGATCAGCTCATTTAAATAGAGCCAAGAGCGAGGTTAACCCGAGTCAGAGCGTCCGAGGAGGGCGGGTACGCATCTGCCACCGAATATGTTAGACCCTTAACGTGACCTTCCAAAGAGGTCATAGAGCTGGGTTGCAAGCACGGAGAGAGCCAAGTTCCGCAAACGGCTGCAATTTGCCTACCAGTTTGTGCAACACGTTCAATTAATAGTTTAAATGTCATTATCTTGCAAGTCATGCAATAATGTATAGAAATCCTAATTTATTAACTATCAACATTTTCATATATTCCAATTTTCAAACTCTTATTTGACATTTTTCATTGAAACCAAGTTATGGGCTCCTACAGATGAGTCAGCCTTAGAACCACATCCAACTGGGACCACTCCTGGGTTCTCTGCACTGTGGAGGCCTCACCAGGAGGCAGCTGGGTAATTCCTGATGACCGTCGGTCTCCTGTGCCACGCTGGAGCGCTGCTCTCACTAGCAGACGGCTGCTGTTCTCCTTTCTGACCACTCACACTTCTCATCCCGGCAGCGCGGCGTGCTCACCTGGCCCCGTAGTTCTGGTTTCCAGGAGAGGCCCTACAGCTGGGAAGTGTTCCGTTTCAGCCGATGCACAATGTCTGTGTGAAGGGAGTAAAGATGTTCCATGCTTCAAAGCAGCGCATACCGGAGAAATTGCAAATGTTAATAACGGCAGAGAAGACTGTCACAGACAAACCCGCCGCCTGAGAACAACTGAAAAAAGGGCAAACTATAAAACCTACTGGTGTGAAGTCTCTAGGTGAGAATCTGGAGGGACAAAGTCCCCAGGAGAAGGGGGTACAAAAGCTGAGCCTGATGCTCAGCTCGGCTCTCACTCAGGGTGCTGCTGACCTGTCACTGGCCTCTGAGAGGCAGAAAAATGGAGCAGAAAGGGGTGGCTAGGACGCTCTAAAGTGCAGGTTCCCTGGCTTAGGGGACAGAGGAGGAGTCTGGGATCCCCGAGGAGGGGATTCCCTTATAGTCAACGTTAGCTTTCAGGTAGGACCTGCAGGGCTACGCCGTGGGAGGAGATATGAGCCAGAAATGCTGCGCCACAAGGTGGAATCACAATTTCAAATCATCTCCATTGGGTAATCATTGGACAGGTCAGGGGATTGGTCAGTACCGCAGCCGGCCCCCTCTACCAGCCCCAAGCAAAAGTAATCTCTGGGGGACGATGACACCCTCCACATCAGCAAATTGCCTCTCACATTTTTATACACAATGTCCAACTTTCAATGAATATGAACAGGCACGTCAGAAGGTAAGACTAAGAACCAAAACTATGAACACAAATAGGAAACAGAAACAGGTGCACAAAGATAGAGAACTGAGGGACTTTAAAATGGCTGATTAATAGTTTGAAGAAATAAGATGAAATATGGAGAATTTTATATTTATGCAGGAACTGATCTTTTTAAAATCAAATGGAAATTCTGATTAGACGCAGAAGATGAAAACTGGAATAGGTCACTAGAAAATATCAGATTGAAAAATAGAGGAGGGAAAGGGATAAAACTTACATAAAATTGCACAGAAGACATGAAGGACATAGGGCAAAGCTCTAACAGGCCCATTGCTAGTGTCCTAGAAAAGGAGAAGAGAAAGAATTGGGCAGAAGCAATATTTAAAGAGGTAAAATGAAAAAAAATATTATATTGCAAAATGATCACCATAATAACTCTAGTTAATATCCATCCCCATACATAATTACACATTTTTTCTTATAATGAAGACTTTCCAGATTTATTCTTTTAGCAAATTTTAAATACGCAATACAAGATTATTAAAATTAGTCTATTTTCTTTTTTTGTTATTGTTAATCCTCACAGAGGATATTTTTCCACTGATTTTCAGAGAGAGTGGAAGGGAGGGAGTGGGAGACAGGGAGGGAGAGGGAGGGAATGGGAAAGAGGGAGAGAGAGGGAGAGATACATTGATTGGTTACCTCCTGCATGCACCCTGACCAGGGCAGAGGATCAAACCTGCAACCCAGGTACGTGTCATTGATCAGAAATGGAATTCAAGACCATTTGATGCACAGGCCAATGCTCTAACCACTGAACTACACCAGCCAGGGCATCACCCATTATACTTATGCTAGTAAGGGCGCAGGCCAGGCCAAGGGACCCCACCAGTGCATGATTAAGCCTGGGAGAGACCACGGGAGGTCTCTAGGGTATTTCCAGCCCATCTGGCTCAGTCCTGATTAGCCGGACCCCAGCAGCAAGCTAACCTACCAGTCAGAGTGTCTGCCCCTGATGTTCAGTGCACCTCACAGCGAGCGGTTGAACAGCCTTAGCATATCATTAGCATATTATGCTTTGATTGGTTGAACGGCCTACCAGTTGACCAGACACTTAGCATATTAGGCTTTTATTATATAGGACTAGAAGCCTGGTGCACCAAATTCATGCATGGGGGGCGGGGTCCCCTCAGCCCAGCCTGCACCCTTTCCAATCTGGGACCCTTTGGGGGATGTCTGACTGCCGGTTTAGGCCCGATCCTAAACCGGCAGTCGGATATCCCTCTCATAATCCAGGACCGCTGGCTCCTAACTGCTCACCTGCCTGCCTGCCTGATCGCCCCTAACTGCCCCCCCCTGCCAGCCTGATCACCCCTAACCGCTTCTGTCTGCCAGCCTGATTGCCCCCAACTGCCCCCCCTGCTGGCCTGGTTACCCATCACTGCCCCCCTGCTGGCCTGGTCACCCCTTACTGCCCCCCCTGCCCACCTGGTTGCCCCCAACTGTCTCCCCTGACAGCCTGGTCACCCTCACTGCCCCCCCCCTCCCCGCCAGCCTGGTCGCCCCCAACTGCCCCCCTGCCGGCCTAAGTCGCCCCACGCAGTCTGCTGTTGAGTCGTTTGGTCGTCCCTCACTAACCCCCTGCCAGTCTGGTCACCCCATGCAGCCTGCTCTTCAGTTGTTTGGTCATCCCTCACTGCCCCCCCGCTGCTGGCCTTGTTGCCCCATGCAGCCTGCTGTTCGGTTGCTACTGTGAGGGCGTCCTGACCAATTTGCATATTACCCTTTTATTAGTATAGATTGGCTTTTCTACTAGATAGCTCTCATGTTTTGTTTTGTTTTTTCATTTTTTAAAAATCTTAGTTCTCTCTTCTCTCCCTCCTGAATAATTTCTAAATTCCTATCTTTCAGGTCACTTATTCTCTCTTTCATTTGGATCTGCCCTATTACCAATACTTTCTAATGCATTCTCTATCTCATTCATTGACTTCTTCAACCTATGCTTGGTTCTCTTTATAATTTCAATCTACTAGGTAAAGTACTCCTTTTATTCATGAATTTTATTCTTGAGTTCAAATAATTGCCTTTCTGCGTTTTCTTGTATCTCATCTGAACTTCTTCAGAACAGCACTTGTGAGATTTAATGCCTTTAAGTTCGGTTGCTGAAGAATTGTCATTTCTTTTTGCAATGCTGTATTCCTGTGATTTTTCAGTGTTTGATGAAATGAGCCTTTGCCATAAGCATCTGAAGTAGCAAACACCTTAATCACCAAAGGCTTTGTTTACTTGATTCTAACAGGGCACCAGGCTGGCAATTAGAAACCCTTCCTTTGTTTCCAGAAGGTGGTGCTATAACACAGGCTTTCCGTTTCCCTTCCCACACTGACTCAATGCTGCACGTTTCCACGTCCCACCTCTTCGGCCAGAAAGGCACTGCTGCCACCACCACCATCCCAGCATGTTTCAGGGTCATCCGACTGCAGGACCGAGTCTGAATTTGTGATGACTGAGAGGAATGAGATCCCTTGTGGGGATTCTTCAGAATTTTTGAGAGGGGGCTGAAGAAAGTAAACTTCATAGGGGACTGAGGTCATTCTCCAAAAATAAGGTATTGAGCCAAAACAATTTGAGAACTAGTATTAACATCCTCTTGCTTTTAGCCACAGCTGTTGGGGATCTCTGAAAATTCTGATTTGGTATCCTTTGTTTTTAACCCTTTCCGCCATTCCTAACATTGTGTCTGTTTAAACACGGTACCGTAGTTTATGCACTGAAACAGGCTTCGAAGTCTAACTGCCCAGTCAGGACACTCAATTGTGCCATTTCCTATTTGTGCTGCTGCCCTGCATTTTCTCCTTAGCCTTTCTGTGCTCACTACTATAGACATCTGCAAAACAGTACTCCCTCAAGGCACCACTGTCTTCAGCGAAATAGTAGGTGCAAGCATAGCACAGGGCTGGGCCCACGATAAGCATGAAGTTCATCATAGCTGTGCTGCTATTGTCATTAGTGTTACCATCATCATTATTACTGAGTTCATCTTTATTTGGGGTATTAGACCCACTCATCCCAATCTACTTTTTATTTTCTCAACACTGTTATCTATACAACATACATAAAAGGCTAAGCGACCGTCCAACCGGCTGACCGGCTGGCAGGTATGACACACACTGACCACCAGGGGGCAGATGCTCAATGTAGGAGCTGCTGAGCTGCAGTGACTTGGCAGTGGTGGTTCTTGGGTGATGCATCTGGAATCAGAGAGGAGGGAGTCCGATTCCGGGGTGCATCACCTGAGAACTGCCCTCTCGCAATCTGGGACCACTTGGGAGTTGTCAGAGAGCTGGATTTGGCTCGATCCCCACAGGCCAGGCCGAGGGAGCCCGCCTGCCGGAGCTGTCCCAAGTGCAGCTGGCTGAGGAGGGACCACGGGGCGTGTCCAGCTGTCTTGCCCAGTCCCTCCCCACCGGCCACCTTCTAATTAATTTCCTTTCAAAGTGCATGAATCCGTGCACTGGGGCACTAGTTTTATCATAAACTTCAAAGGTTTTCTTTTCTGAATAGTCATCTGTATGCAAAGACTGAACTCTCACTGTGAATTTTCCCTTTTCCTTGAGATCAATACTGGTGTTCTTTGACTCACTTGTTCCATTACTAGTCACTAAATCACCTATTTATTTATTATGCCTACTGTACAGTAAGCACTCTACTAGGAATTGGGTATATTACATTAAGTCTGCCCTCAGAAAGCTTACATTGTAGTGGTGGAGATAGATGATGAGTAAACAAGTATTTCATATTATGTCAGGTCAATGTAAGGGCTATGAAGAAAAATACAACAGGGTAAATAAAAAAGAGTGGCAGTGAAAGGCACCTCTTTATTTGCAACAGACCAAGGGCATTGATGAAAACAATTGAGTTCTAGGAGGTGAGCAATTAAGAGCAGTCTCCATAGCAACAACAAAAAGTGATAGAGCCACTAGAAGTGCAACAGAGAGAACAGAAAGCTAAGAAGAGCTCTCTGGGGGTAAATCAAGCTTCAAAGACTAGGAGAGCAAAGGGACCCAACTTTAATTGGATCAGACTGTGGAGCAATTTATGAGCCAAGATGTTTGTCAAAAACAATAGAGAAATCATCTAGCAAGTAGTGGAGGATAACAGTTAGGTGCAATAACCAGCCTGAAGCTTAAAGGGGAATTCAGGGAAAGGGACAAAGAGAACAGACTAAAACCATCCTCATCCCTGGGGAAGGAGGTCAGTGAAACTGTGCACACGCCTGAGGCCATGCCCTCTAGGGAGCAACAGCAGAGCATGCACACTGCATGGGACAGAGACGTCACTGACCTGGCTCAGCTACGTCACTCAATAAATAAGAAAGCCATTAATTAGAATATCCAATGGGATGGGGAGGAGGCAATACTCATACTGGCTACTATCTACTATTGAGAAACAACATTGAGACGTGAAAATGAACAGGAAAGTGTTGTCCATAAACAGAAAAAAAGAGCTGGCAACAAAAATTGCCTTTGAGGGCTTCAAAGCAGCAATTATACATATCAAAGAGCGAAAGGAAAGAGGCTGCCTAAGGAAGTAAAGGAAGAGGTATGATGACAATGCCTCATCAATTAGAGAAGATCAGTAGATACACAGTGTATAAACGGGGCAAATGGAAACCTGGAGTTGAACAGGACAATAACGAATCAAAATTCACTGAAGTGGTTCAAGAGTAGATTTGAACTGACAGAAGAAACAATTAGCAAACATGAAGGGAGATCGATAGAGATTATGTAATCAGAAGAATAGAGAGGAAAGGAACAAAAACTACATGATAATCTCAATAGACAGAGAAAAGGCATTTGACAATATTCAACACCCTTTCATGAAAAAATAAATTCAACAAAGTAGAAGTAAAAGAAAATTTCCAAAAATCTCACAGGCAATATCATGCTTAATGGTGAAAAACTAGATTGGGAACAAGACAAGGATGTCTACTCTTACCATCTCTATTCAACATTGTACTAAAGGTTCTAGACAAAGCTATTAGACAAGAAAAATAAATAAAAGACATTGAGATTACAAAGGAAGAAGTAATAATGTAATTACTTTTATATAAAAAATCCTTAGGGATTCACTAATAATTGAGTTGCAGGATACAAGATCTACAAAAATTAGCTGTTTTTCTATACGGCACCAACGAAAACCTGAGAACAAAATGAAGAAAAACCATTCCACTTACAATAGCACCAAAAAACAATAAAACACTTAGAGTAAAATTAACAAAAGAACTACAAAACTTGTACTGTTTAAACTTCAATACATTAGAGTCTATAAAAGGACAATTATTTTCATTGTATATTCAAAGTCTAGCAGATATATCATAGAAATTTGATTCAATAAATATTTGCTGAAATAAAAAAAACCTACAAAGTATTGTTAAAAGAAATTAGAAGAGACCTGAATAAATGCAAAGACATCCATTTTCATGGCTCAGAAACTGAATAGCCTTAATACTCCCCAAATTGATCTACAGACTCAATGTAATCTTTTAAAATATATATATTTTTATTGATTTTAGAGAGAGAGGAAGGGAGAGGGAGAGAGAGATAGAAACATCAATGATGAGAGAGAATCACTGATCAGCTGCCTCCTACACATCCCCTACAGAGGATCAAGCCCCTAACACAGGCACGTGTCCTGATCAGGAATAGAAGCAGCGACCTCTTGGTTCATGGGTCAACATTTGAATGTAATCTTTATAATGTCCCACCAGCTGCCTTCTTTGCTGAGGAAATATCATGGAGACTGTGGAGTGGAGAACAGATGGAGAGGCGAGGGTGGAGGTAGGAAGCCCAGTTTACAGGCAATCCCACTCTAAGTGAAAGACCATGACAACCTGGATTAGGCTTATGGTGATGGAAATGGAGAGATGTGACCAGACTCAGGACATATTTAGTGGGTGAAATCTGCAAAAATATGGACATAAACATTAGGATAATACCAAAAGTCTGAAAATGAACATGGTATTGGAATAATTAACTCTAATGAGCTCTTCAGAGTAAAACTGCCAGAGAAATCTAAATAATGAGAATCTACTCATTGACTAAGAGGCAGAACTATTCTTCAGTGAGTGCTCTGCATAAAAAGCAACATCTTTTTTTATTGTTCTTGGCAACTTCTCAGAAAGTCTGATTTCATTGTAACATGGTCGAGCAGGAAGTCTTGTGGCAATTTCTAAAACCTCCTTCCCCAATGTAACGTCTTAGACAGGGAATAAGGGATGGGGGTTGGGGCGGAGCGGGCGGGGGGGGCGGGGGGGGGGCGACAGAGACCAGCAGAGATGCTCGGAATTCCCAATACAAAATGAAAAGTCGTTTATTTTAGAATAGATGTTTAAAGCTATGACACTATTAACTTAAAGGATTCAATAAATGGAGGCCTGAACTGTTTTTAATTTCAATTTTACTAAGATATAACTGACGTATAGAATTGTAAAATATTCAAAGTGTACGTCACGGCGATTTGATATACGTATACGTCATGAAAGGATTTTTTCTCTCCATCTAGTTAATGAATCCGTCCATCACCTCACATATTTATCTTTGTATGTGTGTGAAAACACATTTAGGTTCTACTCTTTTAGCAAATTTCAATTATATAATACAGCGTTACCAACTATAGTCTGAAATTTAAGCAATTTCTTCTACTCTTGTCTTCAACAGATACCAAGAAAAAGACAAACAGGATACGTCGTGGTTTTCTTATAGATAGTTCACTCTCAGGTTGCTAAGTCACAGGAATTAAACCTACCGATGTCTGTTTAATCATTTCACTAAGTAATGATATAGGTGACTTTTAGCCTCATATTTTACACTGCGGGTGTCAGCTTAAGTTCCTCAGCAAAATTCATTCTTTTAATTTATGACTTTCATTCTAATGATTGGTTTCTTTGCGCAATGTCTTTAACCCCATTTCTGATATCATGTGTACTTAGAAAGAGTCCATAGCCTGAAGGGAGGTTCTTTGCTGAGCCAACAATAAAAATACTATTTTTAGAATGTCGATGCTAGCAAGTGAGTTGACCTGGGTTATTAGAAGTTTCAGTCGACGCTGACAGCTCCCAGCTCTCCTGATCACTGAGGCCAAAGCCCAGGTTTCGTCGCTCCTGTTATTGGAAAGCAGGGCACTGCTCTGTTTTGCTTTGTACACAGAGTTCTGCTAAACAGATGCTGAATTCAATACTAACATCAAAACGACCTTTTATCCTGAACGTTTATGCTGGAACGGCATTAAAATGTAAGCGTTGTTAAATGGGATAAACTCTGTGAAGTGTTCATAGAAACTTCAAGATCTGAAAATCAGGTTTCTTCAGGACAGATAACGTTTTTACGCTAATGAGAGTAAATTTAACTTAATTCCAGGAGAGTAAACATTAGGGGAAGGGCTGCTTCACGAAGGAAAGAAAAGAGTAGTCCTCCCAGGACACCCTCTGTGAAGACATTGTTCCGTCAAGTCCACTGGATAGGAGAGCAATCTACGCCCTTTGCACACAGCCCAGCAGAACCAGGCAGGCCGGCGTGACAGGACGTTATTCCGGCTGCGGGGAGACTCGCACATTTGTATGATCACCTTTGGCTTAAGTCACACCTCACATCGTCCCGCGACGACCAGCTTAAGTTGGAGGGGAGGAAGGACAGTAGCTCTCACTGTGTGCTGCTCCTGGGGCTTGCTCCCGGCTTCATCAATTCATCTGAGACATTAGGACACCCGAACCGCCGAAGCGTTCTCTTCTCGGTGACATTATCTGTAATTAGTCATAAAAGCACAGTTACCTCCAAGAAGCCAGGCCCAGTGATGGCCACAAATAAAAAAATAAAGCATCCGGATTTACAGCAAGAAAAAGGGGGAGTCGTAGGGCAAAGCAGCAGAGTGAAAAAGGTTAATAATTACCCATGAATGCTGCAGCTATCACTACCTGTGCACCCGGCAGCGCCATGCATGCACAGAGCCCCTGGCTGTGCAGCCTGGTAGTATTTCGGGAGGGAGAGGAGGCATTTTTGTTGTATGTTCTTATCTTAATGTTGCTCTTGGGGAAAGGGTTAAGCTTTGGATGCAGCTCTAGGAATTCAGTGCGTCAGTACTTCCACCGTGGTTTAGCCTCAGAGAAACAGGTATTGTAGGCTAAGCTACCCTGTCAAATACAGACACCTGAGGGTGGGTGCATGCATATTTAGACAGAGAAGCCACAATTGCTTGAGTACTTTCTTTGCATCAGCACTATTTGCATAATGACTCCTCCCAATAGAACTATTTTCCCCATTTAAAAAGTAGTGGAACAGCAAGGTTTATTTGTGTCCCAAGGTCAAACAAGGCCAGACTAGGAATCCGACCCAAATTATGTGCTTTAAAAAATGATTCCATCATGTTCTGTCTCGTGATATAAACAATTACATAGATGTTTACCAGGCGCCCTTGTGCTTACCCTTTGCTTACATGTAACGTGTTTCACATACTTGATCTCATCTGAGCTAAGTATTATTTTACACACGAGACTCAGAAAGACCAACTATTAAATAGTTTTACGACCACTAAATCCTCGGGGTCCTTGGTTGACCACCCAAATTCAATCACGTGGAAAATATGACATCTTGCCCTATCTGGTTTGGCTCAGTGGGTAGAGCATCAGCCCATGGACGGAAGTGTCCTGGGTTCAGTTCTGGTCAAGAGCACGTACCTCGGTTGCAGGTTCCATCAGGGAGGCAACCAATCCCTGTGTCTCTCTCACATCGATGTTTCTCTCTCTCTGCCTCTCCACCTCTCTTCTATTCTAAAAATCAATGGAAAAATATCCTCAGATGAGCATTAACAAAAAAAGAAAATATGAAATTTTCACTTTTCTTTAAATATATTTTTATTGATTTTATTTTTTTTCTAATTTTATTGATTTCAGAGAGGAGGGGAGAGGGAGAGATAGAAACATCCATGATGAGAGAGAATTGTTGATCAGCTGCCTCCTGCACGCCCCGAACTGGGGATGGAGCCCGTAACCTGGGCATGTGCCCTTGACTGCAATCTGGAAGGCTCCTCACCTGAACAGACCAAGATCGGCTCTGCCTCTCCACCGCCCATCACGCTCCGTGACTTTCCCGCGGCTCTTGTCCTCCACGTGGTCTCCAAGGAGACCAGGGCACTGGGGAGAACTAATTCCTCTTTTCTAATATACCACGGGCTAGGAGGGCGGTGTGGGTTTTTCTCCGGGGTGTGTGTGTGGTGTGTGAATTTGGTAAACATCTGTCCTCTGCAGCACCATAGCTACAGAACAGTAAAGAGGGCACCTGCTTTCTCCCCACCGTGCCACCACACTGCACACTGTCTCAATCAGAACCTGAACTTGGAACTTCCCAGCTGTGCACGGAGGGAGGGCGTTGAAGAGGAGAGAATTGTTGCTTTTCCCAAAGTGTGAGGAGCCTTCTTAGATCATCGATGCTATTGCTTCCCTCCTGCGCTTACGGGTCCTCCTAGCACGACCAGCCCCCAGAGGCTCGTGTCCTGCCATCCAGCAAGCCATTGGAGCTAGCACGAGGACCCCAGAGAGCCAAGGGGCTCAGACTCCTCCGGCCCCCCATCCTCAGCGGGTGGGTTGCCCACTGGCGGGAAGAGGGTTCCCTTACCGACAGAAGCCGCCACACATTCCAGGAAAAAGGAAGGAAAAGGTGCAGCCACGCCTAACGGCGAGGCCAGCCCTTCAGGAAATGTGAGCTGCCCCAGGAGCGGTTCTGCTTTCTGCTCTGGCAGCAGGAACTTGCTCCAAAGACTGGGTTCCGTTAGTGGAAAAAAACGGGTGTGTGTGTGTGTGTGAAAGGCTGGGTTCCTCAACACAGAGGTGGAGGCATCGGCTAAGCCTTGGGGGGAATAACCCCACTGGAGCTTTGCCTCACACAGTGCAGAGTGTAAACTGCATGTGGAGAAAAGCTGTGATCCCCAGGATAAACCACAGACAATATTCACGCAGACGTGCTGTGAAGATGCCGTGCTGAGCCAAGGCCACGAGCAGAACACGCACAGGCAGAGAGCGAGCGATAGAGTCAGCTACCAACATTTTGGAAACTGTCCTGCTACCGCTTCTTTGCAACAAAATAGTCACGAATGTAATTTAACAGCGAACTATTTACTAACAAGAATGTTTTTTATATATACCACAAAGGGTAAATAGCCTTAATATAAGATTCGATAAGAAAAGAACCCTATCTAATAAAGAGGTAATATGCAAACTGACCATCACTCCAACACACAAGATGGCCACTCCCATGTGGTCAAAGATGGCCACCCCCATGTGGACACAAGATGGCCACAACAAGATGGCCAGCAGGGGAGGGCAGTTGTGGGCAATCAGGCCAGCAGAGGAGGGCAGTTAGGAGGGACCAGGCCTGAAGGAGAGGGCAGTTGGGGGTGATCAGGCCTGCAGGGGAGGGCAGTTAGGGGCAACTAGGCCTTCAGGGGAGGGCCATTGGGAGGGACAAGGCCTGCAGGGAGGGCAGTTGGGGGTGACCAGGCCTGCAGGGGAGGACAGTTGGGGGCGACCAGGCCTGTAGAGGAGGACAGTTATGGGTGACCAGGTTGGCAGGGGAGGGCAGTTAGGGGCAATCGGGCCAGCAGGGGAGGGCAGTTAGGGGCAATCAGGCCAGCAGGGGAGCAGTTAGGGGCAATCAGGCTGGCAGGGGAGTGGTTAGGGGGTGATCAGGCTGGCAGGCAAAAGCGATTAGGGGCAATCAGGCATGCAGGCAGGCGAGTAGTTGGGAGCCAGCAGTCCTGGATTGTGAGAGGGATGTCCGACTGCCCGTTTAGGCCCAATCCCACCAGTGGGCAGGCAGATATCCCTCTAGGGGTCCCAGATTGGAGAGGGTGCAGGCTGGGCTGAGGGACACACACCCCCGTGCACGAATTTCGTGTACCAGGCCTCTAGTTAATACAATAAATTGCCAAGGTTCACTAACACACAATTTGAAAGAGAAGAAAAAAATTACCAATTGATATATTAAAATGTGTTTAACTTCATTATTAAACAAAGGAATGCAAACTGACAAGTTACCATGTTTTGCCTATAAAACTGTCAACACTTAAAGAACCCGATGAGACTCCATGGTTGAGGTGACATGGGGCACATATTTGACCACCAGGAGAAAAACTGGAATTGTATTTCAGTGGGCAACATAAGAGTGTATATTTCAATATCTTTAATTACATTAAATGCCACTGTCTTATTCTATGGAAATTTTAGAGATCCATGAAAGGTTTACCCATGAAATTTTTATCACAATATTGGTATTTAGAGTGTAATCTGGAAAAGGATAAATGTTCATGATAGGAAATTGGTCAAATGAATTTTGTTATACAAAGACTAGAGCCCCAGTGCACGAATTCGTGCATGGGTGGGGTCCGGCCAGCCTGCCCCCATGGGGGCTGATCGTGGGTGGGGCCAGCAAGGCTGCTGCAGTGCCTGTCATAGCGACCGGTCATTCTGGTCACTTGGCTTTTATTATATAGATGCTTTATTCTGTCATCATTTTTTTAAATTATGTTTTTATTGATTTTTTAGAAAGAGAGGAAGGGAGAAGGAGGGAGAGATAGAAACACTGATGAGAGAGAAACATGTCCTGTCCTGCATGTCCTGTCCTGGGGATCCGATCAAGCTCACAACCCAGGCCTGTGCCCTGACAAGGAATCAAACCAATGACCTCCTGGTGCATGGAATGACACTCAACCAACTGAGCCATGCCAACCAGGCTATTCTGTTATCTACACTAATAAAAGAGCAACATGCTAATTGGCTGTACCTTCGTGACGCCTACCAGCCAATCAGGAGTGAGCATGCAAATTAACCCAACAAAGATGGTGGGTTAATTTGCATACACAGGTGCCGAGCTGCTGGGGGCAGGGTGGGTCGCTTGCATTCCGCACCACCCCAGCCGCTCCGGGCCTCTGAGCAGCGTGGGAAGGCAGAAAGGTGGCTCCGGGCAGAGCGAAAAGGCAGCTCCGGCCATAACGAAGGTGGTGCTTGCAGCCAGGGGAAGGAAGGCCCATTCTTGCACGAATCTTCGTGCATCAGGCCTCTAGTTACTGATAATGCTGTACATGAAATCCTGTGTGGAATTCAGGAAACACCCTCCTGACATTAAAAGGAGCATACAGGTTAAGAAACATTAAGAAGAGAGTGATAAACAGACTAAGAACAAGACAGAAACACAGAGAGAAAAAGATTCAGATGGATACACACTAATTAGGTGTAACTATGTGAAGGAATTTGGGGTGCGTTTTTAATTTTCAGTCTTTTTTTTTTTTTTTTTTTTTTTTTTTTTTACAATTCACATGCAATGTCTGTAACAAGAAGAAGCAATAAAAAGTACTGTCTCAATCGTGAATAACATTACACCAAAATATTCACAATGATTACCTCTGGATGAGCACTGTGGGGCTGCTCATTTATATTTCCACTAGAGGCCTCGGGGTGGGGGGGAATCCCTTAGCCTGGCCTGTGCCCTCGCGCAGTCCTGGAGCCCTTGTGGGATGTCCGACTGATGGCTTAGGCCCACTCCCTGCCACGGAGAGTGGACCTAAGCCATCAGTCAGACATCCTTAGTGCTGCCACGGAGGCAGGAGTGGCTCTTGCCACTGCCGCTGCACTCACCAGCCATGAGCTGGGCTTCTGGCTGAGCAGTGCTCCCTCTGTGGGAGTGCACTGACCACCAAGGGGCAGCTCCTGCTTTGAGCATCTGCCCCCTGGAGGTCAGTGCACACCATAGTGACCGGTTGTTCTGCCGTTTGATCGATTTGCCTACTAGCCTTTTATTATATAGGATTGGTAAGCTTTTCTGCACTTCCCTTTAATCAGCAGGTATAAACATCTGCAATCTGAAAAAACCAAATGCTATTTTTTAGGAGAATGATACTGCGATGCTCTGTTGTCCTTGTAATAGAGCTCAGAGTTCTGAGCTCTGTTACATCCAAGGTGTCTGAGCTCCTTCACACTGTGACCCCTGCTGCCCCTGTACTACCTCTTACTGCAGCCCAAGGCCTAGCGAACAGCTTTCTCTGAAAACAGCAGAGCTCACTCTCCCCTCTGGGTCCCTCCTGCCCACATGCCCCTACCTGGCTTCCCTTCTATGGGAACCCCTCACCCTTCCCACGCAGCTGGGTGGTGGATCAGGTGCCCCGTTCACAACTACATCATTTAGCACATTAATCTCACACTGTTCTGTTTTCTCACTCGCTGGTTCATGTTTCTGCAAGGAAGCATTTCATGAGTGGTCAACAATGATTGCTGACAAAAGAGGTAATGGACACTCTAGCCAGTTTGGCTCAGTGGATAGAGCGTCGGCCTGCGACTGAAGGGTCCCGGGTTTGATTCTGGTCAAGGGCACATGCTCAGGTTGCAGGCTCAATCTCCACTAGAGGGCGTGCCGGGGCAGCTGATCAACAATTCTCTCTCATCACTGATGTTTCTCTCTCCTTCTCCTTCCTCTCTGAAATCAATAAAAATATGTATTTTTTAAAAAAAGAGGTAATAGATGGGTAAGAGAGTAAATGGCACCAACCCCAGGTATCAGATGTGGCAATGGACACATGGTTTACTTTATCTTCTCTCATTGAATCCTAACCAAGATTTAGGTATTACTTTGATCCTTTTCCACTTGAGACCAAGAGCCTAAGAATTAAGGAATTTGGCCTTGGCTGGTGTAGCTCAGTGGTTAAAGCATTGGCCCATGCACTGAAGGGTCATGGGTTTGATTCTGGTCAAGGGCACATGCTCAGGTTGCAGGCTCAATCTCCACTAGAGGGCGTGCCAGGGGCAGCTGATCAATGATTCTCTCTCATCATTGATGTTTCTCTCCCCCACTCCCTTCCACTCTCTCTAAAAAAAAAAAAACAATGGAAAAAATATCCCTGGGAGAGGATTCAAACAACAAAAAAAGAGTTAAGGAATATGGATCGCCTTGAGCAGCCCCAGCACCCAGAAATGCTAGTAATTACAGACTGAAAGAACACACATAGGCTATGACCATTTGTCTAAAGGCACAACTAAGTGAAGAATTAATTTAATTTCCTGGATAATTAAGACAAAAAGCACCTTGCTGGAGGATGGGGTTGAGAGCGGAAATGAGAGTGGCTGTCCTGAATTATTGTGGATGCCTACACAGAGGGTCTGGATTCCCCCGCTCAGAGCCCCCGGAGAATTTTCACAGGTTCAACCACAACAGGATAACGAAGTAAATCCTCCCAGGCAGGAGCAGATAAAAGGTGATTTCTCTCCATTACTTGGCCTTTATAGAAAGGACCATGATGAGCTTCTAGAAAATGCATTATTGATGTGATGTAATCAGGCAAGCTTTCTTTTTTTCTCTTTCCTTTTCAAATAATGACTTATTTTATATTAACCATGGGGTGAAACATTGCCGCTCAAGGTTGTTTTTCAGCAGAAGTGGATTGTCTTTGATTTCATTCCCTGCCTTTCCCATCTATTTCAGTAGCTCGCATGTTTTATCGATGAGGCTTTATTCATGTCACCACTCAATTTCCAGTTCAGCAGGGATTCTGTGGCTTCAAGATATTTTCCCCTCTTGAGTCTCACCCTTTGTCCCCTACAATGAGTGTCCTTTGGTCAGGTAATTCCTGGTCCACTCATGGTCAATTCATATTTCACTGATTTCATGTCCTTCTCCAAGAAACCCTCTTTAATTGTACTACAGTTGAGGGGAAAAAAAGATGTTTGCAAATAATTAAATATTGTGTTTTTGAAGCAGTCAGCCTCTACTTAATGCCTTGGAAAGTATTAAAGCCCACAGCCCTGTTCCCTTATCGTACATGGAAATCCCAATTGCATGCAAGATAATTTTTGGAGCGCGGGCACAAACGAAACTCCAAGTCCAAACACAGGGGTTTAATTTAGAATACAACTCCAAGGAGAAAGGTTAATTAGGGCTGGACGTGACATTTACAATCCCGATCACACACATGCTCATGCTCTTCCCCAGCTGCCTCGGGTGATCGGCTGGCACTAACTTATAAGTACATGCTGAGCAAAGGGGCACCGCCTGCCTTTCCCCAGCGTGCCAGGCATGGTGCAGGACACGCTCTGTTCTCCGGGGACTCCTGCGGAGGAGGAGGAAGACAGGTGAAGTCACACACAGGAATGCGTAACCCCAGAGGAGAGCCCCACAGAAACAAAGCTGGATCCCAGGAGCTCCTGTGGGCTGGGACCGGCCAGGGCCACACCTCCCGCACCTTTTCACTGGGGTCTCTGGCAGGTCCGTGGGATTCCCGCCCTGCCTGGGACCTTCACACTGAAACTCTTTCCCTGCTAAAGGCTTGACGCAAACACCTTGCCAGACCTCACCTGGCCTGGATTTTAAAATTCCCTTAGGATCTCCTCTGCCTCTAATGTTCAGACTGCAGCACCTCATATTTCCAGCTATGATCTACAAAGGTGCATCTCAGGTGTGGCTCTCTACCTCCCAAGGCCTCATCTAGAATGTGAGGTCTAAAGGGTTGGAGTGTCCCAGCCGGCATGTGCCATGACTTTCACCAAAGATCAGTGGCTGGGAGTGGGGCTTACATTACAGAAAATCAAAGGACATCAATAAAAATATTCAATAGAAATTGAATTTTTTAATATGTGTCTTCATTGATATTAGAGAGAAAGGAAGAGAGAGGGATGTCCCTACTGCCGGTTTAGGCCTGATCCCACAGGGGTCCCAGATTGGAGAGGGTGCAGGCCAGGCTGAGGGACACCCCCTCTCCTGTGCATGAATTTCGTGCACCAGGCCACTCATTTTTTAATATGTGTCTTTATTGATATTAGAGAGAAAGGAAAAAAGAGGGAGAGAGAGATCGAGAAACATCATTTATCTGCTGCCTCCTGCACGCCCCCTACTGGGGACTGAGCCTGCAACCCGGGCATGTGCCCTGACCAGGAGTAGAACCGACCTCCTGGTTCATAGGTCGATGCTCAACCACTGACCCACACTGGCTGGGTAAGAATAGAATATTTTAAAATCAAAACGCATAAACACTTTGTGGTTTTAAAATGAGTGACACACTTTCACATCTCATTCTTGTAACGTTTTCAGTAAGTTGGCCCCCCAGGAGGGTGACCGTGGCTGTTTCCACACCCCCTGCCCAGCCTTCCACCAGGAGGGCCAGCCCAAGTTCCCACTGCTCCCCTCTTGTCCTCAAGGCCCAGCCTCCCATCACGCCGCTCAGAGGACTCTCGCGTCCTCACGGTGTCCCCACAGACTCGGATTCAACCCGACCTCTCCTGCAGAGCCGCTCCTTTCCCCTCCATGCTGCCCTGCTCCTCTGTCTGTGGGGGTGGGGGGAGGGAGCCCCCCCAGCCCTAAACAGCCACAGGCCTATTCACTCATTCGCTAAGTCAACAATCCTTTGTCCCCCTAGGCCAGTGGTCGGCAAACTCATTAGTCAACAGAGCCAAATATCAACAGTACAACGATTGGAATTTCTTTTGAGAGCCAAAAACCGACTTCTGCGCATGGGCCACGAAGTTTCAATCGCACTGTACGTGCGTGCCCGCACGTGGTATTTTGTGGAAGAGCCACACTCAAGGGGCCAAAGAGCCGCATGTGGCTCGTGAGCCGCCGTTTGCCGACCACTGCTCTAGAGCAATCATGCTAGCAGAGGGCGGGAGCCTGGGGACAGTGTTGAAGTTAAATAGCAGTTTTTCAAATCCTTGCTACTTTAAGCTGTGACTTCACGGAAGAGCTCTAGAATGTGGCAACACTCAGGGGCAATCTGTATGGGAACTGGGTCTGCGAGGTCGGCCGCAGGAACAGTCCCTTCGGCTGCTTTTACAGGATGAGCTGTAAGAACGCTCCTGTCATCACGGCATTTTCCTGGGTCCCTGGCCTGGGAGAGGAGAACTGAGACAACATAGAGAAGTCTGCCCACACCTCACTCGCCCAGCCTGATGATCTGTGTGGTCATCACTGCTGGTCTTTTTTTTTTTTTTTTTTTTTTTTTTTTTTTTTTTGGTATTGATTTCAGAGAGAGAAAGGGAGGGAGAGAGAGAGAAATATCAATGATAAGAGAATCGTTGATTGGCTGCCTCCTGCATGCCCCACACTGGGGATGGAGGCTGCAACCTGGGCATGTTGACTGACCTCAATTGAGCTGTGACCACCTGGTTCGCAGGTCGACGCTCAACCCCTGAGCCAAGCTGGTCGAGCATCTTTGTTGCTGTTCGTGACTCAGCCCTGTGCAGTCTCCTGTGACCCAGATCTCAACTCTCCGGGGCCTCTGTCCTCCCTGCGCCAGCCTCCTGGGCCTGCTCAGCCTCTCTCCTGTCCCTGGACGTCTGCTTCCGGGCATCATCCCCAGACCATCTATCCTGTTGGCTTCAGAGGAGCAGGACTCAGTGACCTTGGTCCCTCCTATCACCCTGCCAGCCCCGACTTTCACGGCAAGTGAAACCTTCAGGACCATCATCCCTTCCCCTCGTTTCTTCCTCCGAGAGCCCAGCTCCCGCCGATGCTTCTGGCCAGAGAGGCTCATTCCAAGTCCCCACCCTGAGGGAGGCCACTGCTCTTGCTGCCTCGCTTCTGCAAGGTGGCCACCAGGGAGCAGCCTGGAAAACACCACTGGTGTGTGTGAGCCTCTTGGTTCCTGGCAAGTCCACCTCAGAGTCTTTGTCGCAGTAACAGGAAGCTTTCGGACAGTAAGAAAGAGAAACTTGCTAAAGGGTCTCACTCCCCCAGCCCTTAAATGAGGTGCCAGCTAATGTGTAAATAGCACCTGCCTTTCTAGGTAAAGGAGGCTTCGTCAGCCCCAGGGTCTCAGGCCCCACATCTGCACGGAGCCTGGTCAGTGGGCGATGCCCCCAAAGCCACCAGAACTCTGAGTAACCAGCACGTCCCTGCCCAGAGCAGGGCAGGCATCTATTTCATTCAGGCCAAAAGTGACGCTCAGAGTCTTCGCTGTACCAGATTTGGCACACGGCGGGACAAATGTCGTCCTAATTTTGACGGAAACAGAAAAGCGAGTGAGCATGATTTCTAAACAAATGGAGTTTAGCCTAGGGTTTGCAGGCTCAATCCCTGGCCCTGGCCGGGGTGTGTGCAGGCGGTCCTCGGCTGGGGGCACTTCTGCAGAGCAGGGCGCGCCCAGCTTGGAGCTCACCTGCACTTAAAGGCCCCCGAGGGGAATGAAAGCGCTTTTGCCCTGGGAAACGCTTCCAATTTCAGTTTCAGGGGAAATGGTTAATTCATGAGCTGAGCTGCTAGAGGAAAATGATCGCGCTGGTTCCTAGAGGAAGAGGGACCGGCCAACTCTCCCACTGTTGGCATGGCCTGGCGGCTTCCCATGTGCCCTCCTGAGGAGAACCCACACAGTGCTTCGGTAAAAGGAAAACGCTGTGGGTGCAATCTGACCTGCTGGGTTTTGCTAACTCAGCCACCACACGTTGAGGCTGGCCCATTTACTCGGTTCCTAAGCAGCCACCTGCATTTCCTGACCCAAGGCCAGCTCTTAGAAGCCCGGATCTGATTCTCAGCCACTCCTGCCTTAAGTTCCCTCCCATCTGATGACCAGAAAGAGGAGGTCTGAGTTCACGGTTTATGCCCTCCCTGAGCCCGGCCCATTGCCCGAGTTTAGACAAGGAAGGCAAGTATGGGTTAGAACGGTTCTTCTCCAACTATAACCCCCTCATCGCGAGTGCACACCCCCATCCTGCATTTCTGATGAGTTCCCGGATGTTGCTAATGCTGTGGGTTCAGGAACCAACCCCTTCCTCTCCTTGTTCTGAAGCTCTGAGATCTCTCCTCCCCAAATCATCGTCCTCGCTGGCTGGCTTCCTTTCTGATACTAGAGAAAGAGAAAGAGCTGAGTTGTGAAGGCCCCTTGCCCTTCCTGAGTCTCCTTTCCAAACTCTGGATTAATATTTGATGCTCTTTCTCCGCCAACAGTATGAGGGATTAGGTTGCAATTGGTTGAAATCCAAACCAAAATGGAATGAGTCAGGACGGTGGCTCTACTCAAGAGACAAAGGCAGCGGGGAGTAGAGAACAGGACCTACTCATGATGTCATCTTCCCCAGTGAAAGGGAAACCGACAAACAAATGAAAGTGAAGCCCCTCCTCCTGCCCCAGGTGTTTCAAAGCAGAGGGTGTGGCCTAATACACCACAGAGCCCACAGCCTGGCGGCTAGCTCCTACTCTGCCCAGGGTTGGGATTGGGGCCAACCAGGTAAATCTCTGCCTCTGCTTCCTCATCTGTAGAATGGGAAGGTCACCCACCCCGAGATACTATGAGGGTTTAGTTTGACTTCATCAGATATAGCCAAGCACCTAGTGTAGGAAGCTCTAATAGTCACTCAAAATATAATCAAAATTGTACCTAAGAATGCTGGGAAAGCTTGCAAAATTCAGACTAGCCGAAGGACTCAAACTTGAGGATTTCAGTGAGCTTCCGTTTGGGGGTGCCGGGAACCCCAGGGTGCCGCATACTGTGTCCTCATAGCGTGCACTGCATCTGCACTCTCAGCCTTGAACGATGCCTTCCTAACGTCCTTGGAGAGTGGTCTCCTAGGCCAGTGGTCGGCAAACTCATTAGTCAACACAGCCAAATATCAACAGTACGACGATTGAAATTTCTTTTGAGAGCCCAATTTTTTAAACTTAAACTTCTTCTAACGCCACTTCTTCAAAATAGACTCGCCCAGGCCGTGGTATTTTGTGGAAGAGCCACACTCAAGGGGCCAAAGAGCCGCATGTGGCTCACGAGCCGCGGTTTGCCGACCACTGTCCTAGGGAATTCATAGTCAAGAAGAAAAACAGGCCCTGCCAATGAGATGGACCCCTCTTGGGCTACCTCAGCCCATTAGGAGGCGACGCTGGAATCGATGGTGTCACTTGGTGTTTTACTGGCTGACCTTGGGCAAGGAACAGACTTTCCCAGCCTGGTCTCCCGTGCTGAATGGTGGGAACGACGGCAGATATCTCCGAGGACTGTCCTGGGGATTCAACTGAGTACTGCGCTTGGCCTCTTGGTAATTGAAAGTCGCAATTTTCCTCAACCCCCCCCCATCAATGTCCCTTCACCCCATTATGTCAAACAGGTCCCTTGGGAGCAAACAGACCAAGCTAATGATGGCTTCTAGTCTTAATTCCTCATTTCTTCCAAACGTTAAAATGTCCACCCTTGTGCGTTAAACCTTTGCCCACGCTGACACTGCCCACTTTCCCTCAATTATAACAGCCCAAAGAACCATTGGAGAAGCAGTTGGGTGTGGTGCTCAGGACTGTTCTTTCCCAACAATAAGTCTAAACAGGCATGTCGGCCCCGCAGCCCCAGGATGGGAACGGCCTACGGGGCCTGCAGAGGGCTCCCTTTCCCCCCCGGAACTCAGATGGCCCCAAGCCAAGACTCAGAAACACAGTTTCCAACATATGCTTTGTTTCCCAACAAAGGATGTTCAATTTAGGCCGCGATGATTTTTCTAAAATCCCATTCAGTATAAATTTTGTTTTATATGGGCAAGCAGATGGGGTTTGAAAGCTGCCGTGCAGAACGGCTGCACCGTGTGTTACGAGTCACGTTGCTAGGGTGACAGGCTCCATATGTCTGTGTGGGGTAGGGCGCTGTGAGAAAAAAGAAAAAAGAAAATCAGAGCAAGACCTAGATGTTGGGAGTGTGAAAAAAATCCTAACCTGAACATCCAGGGGTGGTTCATCTGACTTGTTTCTGAGACGGGATGAGATTCGAGATGCCACTTGGGCAGCGCACCAGCGTGATGAACTTGCTCACCCTCCCCGGGCCTCCGTGTCCTCCCCCAGAAAACGAGGCTTGTTTGGGGACAGAGAGCACAACGAGGTTTCACTTCATGGGCTAAGTTAAGCCAGGGCTGTGGCTGCTGGGAGGATCTAGATGGGCTGGTAGGGGAGTGCTGTCTGGCCCACAGGCCAGCTAAGGCCCGAGAAATCATTTGGTCTGGCCCTGCCAAGGCAACCACAGGCGGAACTCAAAATTCAATACATCTACGAGCTTTTTCCATAGCAAACTAAATTTACATTCAGTGAGTTATAATAAGCGAAGGGTGTTACAAATACCCCAATGGCCCTGGGCAGAGGGAAGGACCCACCCCTGCTCTAGATGATGGATATCTGTCTTGTGTCCAGAGTAGAGCTGGTCCTGGATGTGCCGAAGATGTGCAAACTATGTGCACTGGGTGGTCTCTGAAGCCCCTTGTGTTTCACAGCTGCTGGGTCCAACTTCCCACCACCGGCTGCAGGTCACAGGCAGAGGAGCTGCTGGAGAGGAGTGGACGGGAGGCCCAGGAGCGGGGAGCCACCTGGAGGTCACCGATGAGCACAGCTCTGGCTGAGAGACTCCCTCAAGCCTGGCTTACCTGGCCCCTAAACACCACCTACAAATTCAAGCCCAGGCCATATATGTAACACAGAGACCGCCCCCCCCCCCAAAAAAAAAATTTTTTTTAAATAACAAAGATACAGGTTCTCACAGTTCCCTCTTGGCACCTGTAAATGGATTGAATGGTGGTCCCCTAAAAGATGTGTCCATCTCCCAACACCCAGAACCTGTGACTGTTACTTCATTTCAAAAAAGGGTCTCAGTAGAAGTAATTAAAAGTTTTGAGAGAAGATCACCCTGGATTACTCAGGTGGATCCTAAATGCAATGCCACATGAAGAGGAGGAGGGACGAGGACCGGCACGGCAGGGATGGGAGTGATCCAGTCAAGGGTACCAGGAGCTCCGGCCACCAGCACCTGGAAGAGGCTGTTGAGAATTCTCTCCGGCCCCAGAACTGGGAGAGGATGTCTGATGTGTAAGGAGTGGAAGGGCATTTGGACAGCACCACAGGAAACGGAAACAGCAGCCTATGGGGTTAACGGTGGCCACGGGGTAAGTCAAGACAGCCAGAGGAGGGCCAGGGCAGATGGTCTCCATTCCTTCCTGCCTCCCCTGCCCTTCAGATGCCCCCTGCCCCCTGTAACAGGGACCCCCCTGTAGCCCCAACCAAGGAGCCTCTGCTCAGATTCCTCCGGCCCTCACCACTCGTTGGCATGACCACCTTGGTCTTCAGACGGCCTCACCCAGGCCACCCTCAGGTTCGCTTTGCCCTTGGCCAAGTTCTTTAGTCTCTCCCAGCCTGCACATCCATCTAATTCTATCTGCACAGAAGACTCATGGCCAAGTTGGAGACCCCCCGCCCCACCCACCCAAATGATTATTTACAACGTCACTCACAAATAAGCCAAACTCTGCTGGCTTTTGGTGGCTGAGGAACAGAGCCAAAAAGGAACTCAAGAACCAATGGGCTTCCTAACAGTGTCTGGGAAGGAAGCTTTCTTCTCCAATTTGCAGTGGCTAATGAGCAAGGGGTCATCCATCATGGGCACTGCATCTCTGGGTCCTCAGAGTTTCAATCTGCAGGAGCAGCAATGCACAGCGAGATCCAGTGAGCCCACCATGAACGCGCACCCCCCCCCCCCGCCCCCTTTCCTAATAATGTGCATTCCTCACGCATACTGAGGAGTCTGAACTGGACCAGGAAGCAGCCCCCTCCTGTGACCCTACAGCTTGGGTCCTCGACCTTCTTATTTCATTCCACAGCCACCAGTCCACCCTGAAACCTCATTAGGAAAAACAGAGCGAGCTCGCCTGACAGCTCCGCCCCCACCCTGTCACCGTGGCAAGGGACTGATGACTCAAATCCCGCGTTTTAAGAGAGTTCTGATAAGGAAAACCTGGGCCACATATTCTATTTACTGCGTGTTGCCATGTAGTACCATCGAGTACTACCGTCTGTTTGCCATCTGTGTAACATGGAACATTCATGTACAATCTGCAAGACACACCGACAGGAAAGGATAATCAGGGTTAATCATCACTTCCTTGCGTGACTGCGGTCCCAAGCCACATACCTGGGCAGAGCCTGGCGCGCTGCAAGTCCTCAGCATACCCAGCTGCTGGATTCCCAGGGCTGATATGCAATGGTTATCATCACCCCCTCCCCCAAGGTACACAGCCCCCCTGCCCCAGCCTGTCTGCCACCACCCTGTGTGCTCCCTAGTGACTGCCAGAGGCTGGGGACCAAGGAAGGAGGGGAAGGGAAAAGGTGCTGCCTGCCGGGTCACCAGGGGTCGGAGCCATGTGGGACTCAGAGAAGCACTCTCACCTCCACCTCCTTGATGAGCTCTGTTTCATATTCTGTCCAGAGTCCTCATTAGACACTTGGCTTCGGAAATCACAGCAGCCTGACTGGCATTTGGCTTTGTCTCCAAAGCCACCGAGCTGCACATCAACTAGACATCACCCAAGACCCCACCTGGCTTTGTGACTCCCAAGCACCCGGTGCACACAGCTCCTGCTCCCTGGGTCCCTCCCCGCGACCTGGGCCACGCACAGATGGAGGGACTTCTGCCTCTGTCCCCGCCAGCTTGAGTTCAACCACCGAGAGCCAGCCTCGTCCTCCCGGGCATGCTGGCACATATAGTACTTGACACTGTGGTTCCTCTCGCTGCCCCCTTCACCGCCTCAGCTCAGACACTGCTCTCCATGTGCCCGCCTGCGCCCTCCCCTCTCCCCGGGCCGTGATCTTCTGGACCTGCGCACACCTGGCTCCCGATGAAGATGCTGGCTGTGAACGCTGCCTCCGACCTTTTAGGTGAACTTGGACCTTCTGGATGTGCACGCCCGTCTACCCCAGCTCTGTTGTAAGTGGGAGCCAGGCCCTGGCACGTGCGCCCTCTCATCCGGGCAATGCTCCAAGTGCCTCCTCCTCGCCCCACACAAAGGCCTCGCTTCCCACGGTCCGCTCGAGCAGTCTCTTGGAAGTGCCAAGCAAAGGCTCTCCCCTCGGATCTGGCACCCTCACTGGGCGGGCGTTCCCTCTCCCTGGGGCATTCTTCAGGGCCCTCTGTTGGCCGAAGCATTGGGAACCTTTGTACCCTCCTAAAAAATGGGTCACGTCAGCCTGGCCGGCATGGCTCAAGAATTGAGCATTGACCTATGAACCGGGAGGTCATGGTTCGATTCCCGGTCAGGGCACATGCCCAGGTTTCAGGCCCCATCCCTCATAGGGGGTGTGCAGGAGGCAGCCAATCAATGATTCTCACTCATCACTGATGTTTTTCTCTCTCCCTCCCTCTTCCTCTCTCTCTCCCTCCCTCTTCCTCTCTGAAATCAATAAAAATATATATTTTTTAAATCAGTCATTTCAACGAAGGGGAATCAGTGCCCCAGTTCTCTAGGGCTGCCCTAACACGGTATCACACCAGGGGCTTAAACAACAGGCCTTTAGCACCTCACCCCCTGGAGGCTGGACACTGGGGTCGAGGTGTCCGCAGGGTGGCTGCCCTCACAGGCCGTGAGAGACCATCTCTTCCAGGCCTCTCTCCAGCTTCTCGTGGCCTCGGCTGTTCCTCGGCTCATACATGACACTCGCCCCATCTGCACATCCTATTCCCTCTGTCATACCTGCCGGTGAGTCCAAATCCCCCTGTTTTATAAGAACACCGGTCATACTGGGCTAGGGAGCGTCCTAATGACCTCATCTCATTTTGAGGTCATCTGCAAAATCCTAATTCCAAATAAGGTATATCCATGGGTCCTGGGGAGGACTCCAGCATCTTTTGGGGGGACACATTTCAACCCACAACCCCCATATTCTTTTTTCCCCAAGGATGTATTCCTGAAACCTCTTATAACTTAGCGCTTTCCTAATGAACTTTTCCAAAGGAAAAATAGACGACATGGTGGAGGGCCTATTATCTCAAAGTATTTACCCGCAAACGTGTCGCATTTGCTCTGGAGCACCCCTTCTTCCCTGTCCTCGGTGGGTGCTTTTCTCTAACCCGCCTTGGGAGTCCCGGACAGTGCTGCTCAGCCCGCCTCAGCGGCCCTTGGGCGTGGGGGGTGGCATGTTAGGTAACTTTCGCTGCAAAAGCACCCATTTTCACACCCGGTTTTCAGCACTGGCACGAGCAGTATGACTCCCTCATGTCCTGGAGGACACTGTCATGTGATACAAAACGTTTCACACGTTTCAGTAGCGATGAAAATTACAACAGCACGAGGGAGTCCAGAGTCCCTGGCAGAACCGGTGCACGTGACGTAAGTGGTCCAGAGCCACTGACAAAGGGAGCAGGTGTCTCCAAGCAGCAGCTAAAGTGGCGCTGCCATCTGGCCATGGGGGACAACTCTTGGGGCTCCTGCTTTAAAACTGTGTAATTTCTTAAAATACATATCTGTTATTGATGTCCGAGAGGAAGGGAGAGGGGGAGAGAGAGAAACATCAATGAGACAGAATCACTGATTGGCTGCCTCCTGCACGCCCCCTACTGGGGACTGAGCCTGCAACCTAGGCATCTGCCCTTGACCGGAATTGAACCCGGGACCCTTCAGTCCACAGGCTGACCCTCTATTGACCGAGCAAAACCAGTTAGGGCTGATTTATTTATTTATGGTTTTTTTCAAATTTGGACAACCAATGGAGACTGTTTTCAGGCCACACTATTTCAAATTCACATAGTTCAAATTTGCCTGGAGTGCCACTGGACTGTGGAACAAGCACTTTTTCTTCATTGGGAAGAATCACAGAGTGAAAGTCCATGAAGGAACCCAGGCAGGTGGTAGCTACCTGTCTATTTACAGAGGCCAGTTTAGCTGTGGCTCTGGATCTTAGTCTTTAACTTATGTATTCCTAGGCCCTCTCTGCTCAGCTCTGAAGTCCACTAACTAGAGAAATAGTACCTTTCCTTTATGTTCTTTTGGCTTCCCCTGCCACCAGCTACCAGAGAAGGCCCTAGTACAGTGGTTCTCAACCTTTCCAATGCCGCGACCCTTCAATACAGTTCCTCATGTTGTGGTGACCCCCAGCCATAAAATTATTTTCGTTGCTACTTCGTGACTGTAATTTTGCTACTGTTATGAATCATCATGTAAATATCTGTGTTTTCCAATGGTCTTAGGCGACCCCGCTAGCAGTTCTCAATGTGTGGGTCGCGACCCACAGGTTGAGAACCGCTGCTGTAGAGCTGAAGACCATCGGAAAACACAGATATTTACATGACGATTCATAACAGTAGCAAAATGACAGTTACGAAGTAGCAACGAAAATAATTTTATGGCTGGGGGTCACCACAACATGAGGAACTGTATTGAAGGGTCGCGGCATTGGAAAGGTTGAGAACCACTGCGGCCTAGTACAAATGCTAAGCTCCTTGAGCAAAATGGCCTGAAGGCAACACCACAGCGGGTGCTGCTGGGAGTGGCCACACAGCGGGAGTCCTGAGACCAGGCTCCTAGTCCTGGCTCGGCCATCAAAGAGTTCTCCTTTGTGAAACAATCCATTTGACTTCTCCAGGCTTCCACCTGCCCATAAGTCAGTGGTTTTGTACATTTCGTGAAAGGGATGGAATGTCAAAGGCCATGAATGAGATGCATGGCTGAGAAAGAGAGAGAGAGGGGGAGAGAGAGGGGGGGGGGAGAAAGAGAGAGAGAGAGAGAAAGAGAGGGAGAGAGAGAGAGAGAGAGAGAGAGAGAGAGAAGCATGTGTATATCTAGGGGATCTTAGATCATGAGCCAAGCCTTCCCTTCTCCCCACAAATCCATGGCCCCCCTGCGACCCCAGGTGGTGCTGAGGTCTCCTGTGCCACGGAGAGCCCCTTGGGCTGCTCCCACTGTTTTGTTTTTATTGTTAATCCTCACCCGATAATATTTTCCCACTGATTTTTAGAGAGAGGGGGAGAAACAGAGAGAGAAGCATCGATGGGAAAGCATCCTTCAGTCCTTGGGCTGATGCTCTATCCACTGAGCCAAATCGGCCAGGGCTGCTCCCACCACTTTTGCGGAAGCTCTCCTTACGAATGGCCTCATCTGCCCCGCCCTCCCCCAGCTCCAGTCTGCACCCTCACCTGACCACGTGGGGAAGAAAAGGCTACTTGGGTAGTACTGTGTTGACCTGACCTTTACTGCCCGCCGGCCCTGGACAGGCCCACCCTTGGACTCCTGAATGGAAGGACCTAGATGAGCAGTGTTCATATTTTCTAAACCAAAACACATGATTTGTTTCACACGAGAGATTTGGATATTTTCAAAGTCAACTAATCTGAAAAAATATGAAAATCAAAGCATATTTAGTTAAGCCTCTAAAATTAATTTCCTTAATCAGAGAGGATTAGGCTCATCCACCTAAGGAAATCCAGAGAGCCACGATCACACACTTCTCCCTTGTTAGAGGGCAAGGGGAGGGATCCTCTCCCCACCCTAAGCGGCCTCCACTGCTAATTCCACAGCCGAGCCCATTTCTTCTTCCCCAAATCCTTCCCTTTCTACATAAAGAAGAAATTAATGTTCAGCCTCATGGAAAAATAAGCCAAATGAAGATGCCTCTTTCCCCATCTTAGGTATTTCCATGTAAAACCTGGTTTTATTTGTAGAGCGAGGCTGTTATATTTGCGCCATCCTCGGGAATGGTGTTTTCCAGAAAGCTCCAGAACGCCACATTTTGGTTTCATGCTGGAAATCTCAATGGGCCTGCTTGTGTTGCACTGTTTCTCATCTCCTGAGGGTGGCAGTGGAGAGCAAGGGGTTACCTGTTTGGCTCCCACCTGCCCACCAGCAAGGGTCAGTGAGAGAACGAGGTGGAGCTTGACCGGAGCCCCACTGCCTGGGCACCAGGTCTCCCGTGGACTGATGTGACCTTAGAGACATGAGTGGGGGCTGGGAAGCCTTCCCTGTACAAGGCAGGGGGAGTGGACCTGACCACTCCCTGCGGGAGGAAGAGGCCTCACGAGCATGAGACCATTCTACTCGTTTGCTTCTGCAAACAGCGCTCAGAAGAGGGTGGTGAAGAGGTCAGAGTACACAGTTATTTTAGAGCCACTTGGCAGTTTTTTCTGTGCTCAACGGAAAGGTCATTGGAACTGCCTGCAGCTGACGTGGCATGCCCACTTGTGTGGGGAGAACCCAATGATCCCACACAAAGCCCTGTTGTCTCGGGTCCGTGCTGTGCGGCCAGCTCTCCCAAGAGAGCGAGAGACAGATGCTCTCCGTGCCCTGACTTCAGCCGGCCTCCTACCACCCCCTTGGCGGCAGAGACCCGATGTAAGCCCAACAGGCGCCTTCGAACCAAAGTGCCACTGCCCTGTGGCACCTGGGTCCCCAGGGTCTCAGGCTGTCGCTATTCAGAGCAGGGGTGGGGAACCTTTTTCCTGGCAAGAGCCATTTGGATATTTATAACATCAGTCAAGGGCCATACATAATTATCAACTTATAAATTAGCCTGCTGTAATTGGTTAAACATTCAATTAATTCACGCCTAATGCCTTGGCAGGGCCAGACCAAATGATTTCAAGGGCTTTATATGGCCCATGGGCCAGCCACTCCCCACCCCTGGTTTAGAGGAACCAGGTCTCCTCTAAGTTGTTTAAAAAAAAAAGATAAACGATATTTTTTCTGGGTATGAAAAGGACTGAGAGCTGCAGCACTAACTCTCAAGGTGACCTTGACCCCCGGAAGTGTAGTATAGACACTGACCCGCCAGCTGGAGACTCCGAGGATTGAAGGCCTCTGTGGATGTTTTAAATTTTTGAATACTTCAAAACAGAGTACGTTTTAAAAGGGCATCACTTAAGAATCCTCTAACTACCTTGTACTTCCTAACCTGTGTATCTATACTTCTATATAGGTGATCAATATACCGTAGTAGAGCATTAGTGATTAATAATTAATAGTGAAAAACTATAAAGGTTCAGTGGGACCAGAAATTGCACGTAATCATTCCATGAGTAAAATCTGGTAGGGGTGTGTGTGTGTGTGTGTGTGTGTGTGTGTATTTTAGAAAAGTATGTTCAAGGAGAAAATCTCAAGTCTCTTTTTTTAAAAATATGAAAGATTCTGTAGAAATTTTATGCAAATCCATTACCTTAATATAATTATGTAACATAAAAAACAATTCTTCTTTCCCCATACCCATGGAGATGGCCCAGACTCCCCTCCAGCTCACCCCCAATGTGCCGAACAAATACCTCGCTTTCCGTGTGTGCCAGGGCGGCAGGGAAGCAGGGCCTGAAGGAGAAACCTTTGATTGGCTGATTCCCTGCGCCATAAAGCAAGCTCTGTCATCACCCCAGTCCTTCCCCGTCCCCAAAAGCTCAGACCACCTCTTCGCTCTGGAAGATCCTGGCTCTAGCCCTATTACAAAAAGGTTCAGAAAATAGCTGACTCTTCAGAAACTCCACTGATTGGGAACCGCGTTTTCTGGAGCCGGAGCCGGAGCCGGAGCCGGAGCCAGAGCGGTGGATGGCTCAGTGGGGGCAGAGCGGGGAGCATCGCGCCCAGGGAGGCAAGAGGAACTTGTGCTGTTGGGAATCTGATCTCCCCACAGCAGAACCCATGGCACCCCCCGCACTTGGGCAGGGCTTTACCGGTTTAGATAATGCTGTATGTCCCCAGGCCCCTGGGAACTCGGCGGAGTGCTTTTCCCCTCGAACAGATGTTCAGACCTGCAACGCCCGCACTTTGTTTTTAATTTAAGAATTCTTGATGGAAATATTTTTACCCCATATTTCACACCTTCCAGATTTATTCATTGTATAACCCCAAACATAACAACCTGATCTTCAAAAGAAGATTCTTTTATCAAGAATATCAATTATTGCCCCATGATGCTGAGCACTCTCGGGTTAAGGCAAATGCAGGATGGCGTGGGCTCTACCTCATCCGGCTCACCTGTTCTTCTTCCTTCCACCTCCCTTCTCTCAGCAGCCTCTCTCCAGGCTGCTGGCCTCTGCTCGGGCAGAGCGCCCGGCACCCTTTCTGCCTACACCAGGCTGCCAGGTGTGGTTCTCTTAGAAATGCAGGATCCTGGACCTTCCCCAAGACGGAATGAACCAGATGCTACGTTCTGCCGATATCCCAAGGCGACCTGTGAGCACACACTCAGTTGGCCTGAGCCCTGGCCCCAGGCCAGACAGGTCCATCAGTCCCGGCCGGCTGCGCTCCGCCCTCACCTTGTCCAATATGCACTGCCATTGCATCACCTGGGGACAGCACCGGCTGACGTTCCCAGGTAGAGGACAAGTCCCGCAGAAGATGGGCAGGGACACGGTCCCTCACCGAGTCTGGACTGACGCTGTGGCCGTCACTCAGGGAGGCAGCTAACAGGAAAAAGAATGAGGTACAAAAAGCAGCACGAGACACTAAATAAACCCCACTGGCCCATCGCCATGGCAAATCATTGCAGTTGTGGTTACAAACACACACACACTCTAGCCAGCACATCCCCCAGATTGCATAGAATACGGAAATAATATTGTATATGTGATACATAATGTAGGTAATATATTATGTATAGTATATGTGCATGCATAGATGATGTGTATTATATACAGGGAGTCCCAAAAATGTATATGCACTTTAACAGCTGATAGCTCAATTTTGAAAATGAAATGCATTTTAATAAACACTGCCTTTATTCAAAGTGTGTATATAAGTTTTGGGGGGACACCCTGTATGTATTGCACACGTGTAATTATTCAAAGTGTGTATATAAGTTTTGGGGGGACACCCTGTATGTATTGCACACGTGTAATATATCACATATATAGTACATACATTTTACATGCATGTGATATACACATATTACACACATATACTACATCATACACATAATGTCAACTTATCTCCATATATAACGTGTCCATTTCAGGCTTCTGACCTGTGTTTCCCCGGGCCAGAGCCAGAGCTGGAGTTCAGAGGGCCACCGGACAGCAGCGCCCTCTCCCCCCAGGGCTTCCCGCACTCGCTGTTACTACACCTGCTGCCACGCCTCCTTGGAATCTGCTTATTTCGGGGAGTCCCTTGGAGCGCCGTGGACATAAGGGCCATGCTAGGTGCTGACACATGGTACAGCCCTTGTCTTCACCCGTGTCCTGGACCCCTGGCAGGAGGCTCGCTAATGCCACCTTTGCTGTCACTAGTATGGCCGCACGGTGTTTTCCCAACTCGCCCCAACCACCTTAGACCCAGGTGTAAAGCAGAAGAACGCCTGCTCCTTTTGTATTTCCCTTAGGACCCTAAACTCTGAAGGAGTTTTAAATTGCCCCAGTGTCCCCAAGATTTTAGCAAAACCAGCTCTCTTGCTTTTAACTAGACACCCAATCGCTGAGCCACTGAACAATCCCTGTGTGGACCCTCCTCGCCCACCTTCCGCAGCACCCGCTGTCCTCATGGTGCTTCAGGCCCAGAGTCGGGGCTGGTTTGGACCTTGAAGCCTTCCTGGACTCTGCTGTTCCCTGCAGAGTTCTTAAAGTAACGCCACCACCTTGAACTTCCATCGTGCTTCTCCAAACAAACAGTGCCTCCTTGAACTTTATCTTAGGAATGTTTGTCACCAACCTTGGGCAATAAGCAAGTCTGGTGTTACCACCTGCCCAGGGTGCAGATGAGAAAGCATAGACAGGCACGAGGGACAGACAGAAAATACCCCGCCATCCCGAAGGTCAGATTCCGATCCGACACTTGCGCGTCGGTGGAGAAACCTCAGCAGCCACTCGATCACGGTTCTCAACTTCAACTACACAAGAGTCTCTTCCCTGGGATCTCGATGGGGATCAGACGTTCCTTTTCCAAGCTTAGGGCAGAATGAACAGACACACTTTTACACGCTGTATTCCGGAGCACTCAGGGCTGTGGTGGGAGGGAGGTTCTGATAGAGACAATGGAATGGGCTTCTGAGGGAAGTTTTGGGCCATGGTTGAAAGGAGGGTAGATGTTCATCTCTTTGGGGTTGCTCCAGGGCTCTCTTGGAGGGAAATCCATGTTGTGACCACAGAATCTTGTGATTCGGTTTATGTCATCCCCTTCCCAGCATGGCCAGTAGAAATCTGGAGTAATATTTTCCAAAGAAGGCCCTGCTGTTTAAAGGGGTGGCTTATGTGTTCACTCAACTCTAGGAAAGTCTGTATTGAGAAAAATGCAACAGGTTTTGTTTGCTGTTTTGGGTGTTATTTATTTATTTTGGCAATATTTCTTAAGTGTTTGCTCTTGGGCAATGTAAATCTCTATGGAAAGAAAATAATATTCTCTCCTCAATTATTTGTCCACGTAACTCTTTCCTCCCAGAGCATTTGGTAGGGCTGAATGTCACAAAATGCACATTAGGAAACATTGCCTTTGACCCAATGTGTGGGTATTTCTGTAGAAATGTATTTGCTTCTCTCCTCTCCCCGCCCCCAAATAAATGCAGGTACAGATTTTTTAAACAAGGGACAAGAATTATCTCTTGTTTGGGGAGTGTTTCAACATTTTCCTTGAAAATACCTCTGTGCAACAAAACACAGTCTCTCCACCCCATCATCGGGCGGGGAAGACGGGGACAAGTATGAGCAAGCCAGGGCCGCCCACAGGCCACTGGAAGAGTTCACTGCCAATGGCAGAGACCTGGCACAGGTTAGAAAGGGGTGTGAAGGGTGGGCTGCACTGACGGTAAGAGTGATGGATTTTATCCCGGTGGCGTTTGTTTCCAAAATCCCTATCTTCTCTAGTCTGGTTTTTTGACCCGGGTCTTCTAAGGCACACCTGTCTCCTAAGCAACCGTGGCCATGCCAAGGCCCAGAGGAGGCAGAGCCTGTCCTTGGGTTTCTGCAGCAGGAAACTCCTAAGGTCCAACTTCAAATCCTCAGCCCCTGGCCTCCGTGGCCTCCAGGGTCAGTGCTTATTTTTCTCATGGGGCCACATTATGCCCCCTTCCCCACAAAAGAAATCGTATGTTAAAGCCCTGGCCCCTAATGTGATTATATTGGGGTATAAGGCCTTTATGTAGGTAAAGGTTAAGTGAGGTCCTAATCTGATAGGGCCTTTTCCTGTAAGAAGAGGAAGGGACAGACATAAGAGCCCCCGCCCCCCCTCCGCTCCTCTCTCTGCATGTGCACAGAGGAAAGGCCACATGAGGGCATGGTAGCAGGTGGCCATCTGTAAGCTGGGAAGAGGCCTCACCACAAACGCACCCTGACACACCTTGGTCTTGGATAGCGCACCTCCAGACCTTTGAGAAAATAGATCTCTATTGTTGAAGCCCCACATTCTGTGGTCTCTGGTTATGGTAACCCTAGCAAACTAATTGGGGCCATAAAGACCCAAACAGGTCTATTTGACAGCTAAGAGAAATCTCAATACAGAAAAACTCCCCGGGGCCTTCTTTTGAGAAATACATCGCTGGGACCCCTTTTGCTCTGTTGGTTACGCCTCAGACACCGGCTTTGGGATTTGGAAGAGAAGCCTTTCTTCCTGCCACCTTTGAGCTCCTACGGAATCTGAACAGACCAGGAGAGGCACCCCTAACCTCGACCGCATAAAGATCTTTGAGGGATCAAGGATCGCAGGCAGAGGAGTTATTTTCATGGCATCTCTGCTCTTGCTCGAAGAGGGGTGGATGGAGAAAGTACTTACCCCACCTCCCTGAACTGGCACCAGGTGATTGCTAATGGGGTTCCAGCAGCTACTGCTCACAGCAGAGCACCTGCAAGCCCCTGACACAGCACAAAGCCTGACATTCTGGTGGCACTGCTTTATCGTACACACATCATCTTATTTTTACCAGCAACCTGAGCTGTCCATGGCCCAGTGAACAAACACAGCCTGAGAATATGAGGCCCTGGGAAGGGGGCAGGCAGGCTCACACATGTCCCCAGTCGCAGCAGGTGGAGAGAAGGTGACAGACACACACTGACCTGCATGTTAATGTCTCCGAAGTGCTGAGGACAGAGCGTGGGAGATTCGGAAGGAGAAAGCGGTGTGAAAGTGTTTTAAAGTGAAACTAAAGGTTCTTACGACTTTAACCACTGAGATTTTCAGATTATTCAGAGGCAAAGAGGGCCTATAAACAGATACAAGCCCAACTTTTTTTCCAGTTGCCAAATGAAAAGAGATCCAGGACTATTTCAAATGGTTTGTATAATACGAACATTTATGATGCTTAAATAGAAAGAAGTGGTGAATTGGATTCCTTTGAATGCAGGACCATTCTGGTATTTCCACAGCAACTGGCAGCATCGTGCCCAGGGGCACTTGAGTCTCAGGAGGCTTTCTGGGAGTATGGTGAGCCACCCCATGTCCAGTGTCAGCCTCCTGGACACATCCTCTTCACTACCTCCATGAGCTCCTCGAAATGCAAACTCTTCACATCCCCCCTTACCTAAAACTCAACCGTTGCTCTTTTGTTTTTGCCCTCAACGTACAATCTAAAACAGCCGTGGGCAAACTACGGCCCGCGGGCCGGATCCAGCTATTCTATCTGGTTCTCTTGCTCTCCCCTCCGCTCCTTTACTTTGAATTTATATTAGTTCACACAAACACTCCATCCATGCTTTTGTTCCGGCCCCCCGGTCCAGTTTAAGAACCCATTGTGGCCCTCGAGTCAAAAAGTTTGCCCTAGATTCTAAAATCATCCAAGTCTCTCCATGATGACCTGCCCATGCCCTGGCCTAGTCATCTCCTGCCCTAGAACATCATCTTGCACCATTACTATCTTCTCGCCCAGTCAGTGTGGCTCAGTGGTTAAGCATGGACCTATGGACCAGGAGATGATGGTTCAATTCCCGATCAGGGTTCATGCCTAGGTTGTGGCCTTGATCCCCAGTGAGAGGCAGCCAATCAATGATTCTCTCTCATCATTGATGTTTCTATCTCTCTCTCCCTCCCCCTTCCTCTGTGAAATCAGTAAAAATATATATACTTTTTAAAAAGCCTACCTTCTCGCCCTAGCCAGTTTAGCTCAGTGGATAGAGTGTTGGCCTGTGGACAGAAGGGTCCTGGGTTTAATTCTGGTCAAGGGCATGTACCTTGGTTGCAGGCTCCTCCCCAGCCTGGGCTCTGGTCGGGGCACGTGCAGGAGGTAACGAATCGATGTGTTTCTCTCATATCGATATTTCTCTCTGTCTTTCCCTCTCTCTTCCACTCTCCCTGAAAAAAATCAATGGAAAATATATACCCTCAGGTGAGGATTAAAATAAAAAGCCTATCTTCTCAAGTTCATAAAGAGCATCATCCTCTAGCACAGAGAGTTACTCAAATGAATCACCAACAGTGTTTCCAAGCTGAGACCCTGGGAGACTGGCTTTAATGAGCAGAGCGTTTAGGACATTAATTGTTTACATACAGCAACAAACACTGACAGCCTGAGCTCGTTAATGGCTGAAGTTCTTAAACAATGTGTGCTTTTTAAATATTAATTACAACTGTCCCCTTTCATGGAATTCTCACTAATTATTTCCATCTTGTCAGATAGCTCATATTATGCTTTGGGCAAAGCATCAACAAATTCTGAATTTATACAGCTCGATTGAAGAAATAAATAAATGTTTTACCAGCAATATTTAGTTATTAGCCGGCAGTCAAGTTTGTGCCTGGTTTAAAAGACTAAGCTGCATGGGGGGGGGGTTTCACAGGGATGGATGGATATATGGGTGGGTGGGGATGAACAGATAGACAGACAGACAGACACTTCTCTTAAGGATTCCAGTGTGTTTGGTTCCTTTGAACCCAGCCTCTCAGGGACCATGGCCGAGTACCTGGAGGATGAGCCAGGGCATATACGCATCAACACCCTTTCACATCAGACTCCAAACTCTTTGTTCCTGCTGCCTCAAACCTTCACACAGGATGGATGCTGCTGAAATAAATTATCATAAATGTGACTTTCATCTCTCTCAGCACACGGCAGCCAGGAGCAAACTGTGATTAGATATTCTCCTATGTTTGGCCCTAAACAAATAAAAGAACAAAACCGGTCTCTCTTTCTCCTTACTCCTCACATCTAGGCTGTTGGAATGACCTTGGATGACCTTCTTCCTCCCTCCAGGACCAAGAGTTTAACTACCCAAAGCCACCAACTTCTCATCTACAAAGCCCGCCTTGAGCAGCCTAGACTAGCACAGAGATCTCCTCGCTGGGGACCCCACTCCCACCCCCTAACACGGGCCTGCGCAGAGGAGCCAGTTCCCTGCCACCTCCTCCCATCATCTCCTCCTCCGCTAACCTGAGCTGTGACTTGGCATTTTGGTCCCAGCGTCACTGCATGAATCAGAAACGGTGAGAGAGCGTTTCCACTTCACAAATAGTTCTCAGCGTGGGTGGTACCTTACCTCAGTGGATTTGTCAACGGCTTTTTCAGGCTCCGGGATCATGGCAACCTTTGCATCAAGAAAAATTAGCCAAGAAACCGTTAATGTGATTTAGATCTGCACATGTGCACTGGGCTGCTGGAGGGGGAGGCAGATGTGTAATGCCGATGGAATAATTCACTTCGGGGTCCCCTAAGGATGCTCAGGACCTAGAAGTACTTGTAGACTCATGGAACTGTTTATATCAACAAAGTAAGTTGTTCATTGCCTCCGCCCTCCCCCCAAAAATGTGCAGAGATGATCTCCAACTTCTATTAATTCAGTCTTCATTTTGGGGGGAGCCAGGGGAGAGTGACAGGAAAATGCGGGTTTTATCATCTCTAAGCAACTGAATGTACACACTCGTCATTTTAAGGTCCTTCTCCACAAGCCTGCAAAGCGCCATCCTCTCTGGCTCGGTGTCAGCCGTCCCACGTGTCCACTCTACATCTTCCTTCTGTGGCTCCCTCGATGACCACCAAAATACGTTGTTTTGGAAGCCAGCTCAAAATGAGGCAGTCCATCACGCATCTGGGGAGCCCACTGTTGCCGTGATTTTTTATCACCATTGCCACCACAGACAACGAATTAGGGGAAACCAGATCTGATATTGTCACACCAGATGACGGAGCCAAAGACTCTGAGAGTGCTCGAAGGATGAGCAGGTCTTACTTTAGAGTCTGAATGGGAGTGGGCTTTGGTCATTTTCTTACCCTAAGTAAGAGCGTGCTCTCAACTGCTGGGCTCTAGCCCAGAATCACAGTCACAGACCAGGGCTATGTGGTCCTGAGCTTTCTCCATCGCCATTCCAGTCTTCCAAACAGCGACACAGGCCCTGTTGATGTCTGTGTTAGAGGCCGGGAAATACTGCTCGATCTCCCTTCAGGAATAAAGGCTCATTCCCTGGCTGCTCAGTGGCTACCGACCAACAGCCCTCAGCCCTCTTGGGGAACAGCCTTGCCCCAGGAAGCCCTCCTCCAATGACTAGTCTACATGGGGTATAAAGACCCACTCAGGACAACTCTGAAGAGCCACCCTCTCCTCACAGCTCCCTGAGGGTCCATTGGAACCTTCCTTGAGACCACACTGCAACCAACGGAACGTCTTCCTCTGCCCTCTGCCCCCTGCCCCTCCTGCTTCCTCCCAATGCCCCAGAGGTGCTGATCCCAAAAGTACCCTAAGATACCCCCTGCTTCCTGGAATCTGAGCTGTGACAAGCCCCACCCCAAGCTCCTCAGCCCACCTCTGATCTGGCTTACAGCTGTGGGAGGTGACCTGGGCCACTGACATCATCCAACCGCATGCCCCCCACTCCTCTCAGCAGCTCCATCCGGGCTTTCTCCACCCAGGCTGCACACAGGCACCGCCCTGGAGGAAATGAATGAATAAAATTAATAAAGCTGTGCTCTCCCGCACAGTAGCTGTGGATCCTTGTGTGACTGACACGCACGGGGCTTCTTTGAGCCACAGTTGTAACAGCGAAGCGCTCGCCGGACTGGCTTCTCCATCTCTCTGCCACTGGGTTTATGCTAACTCCCTGTCTCCTCCATGTGCCTTCCAAAGACTACTGTTACACATTCTCCTTAGGTCTCACCTCCTCATTGTTACCTAAACAGTTACCTTTTCATATTTCACTAGGAGTTTTAAAATAAGCAGTGATCACAAAAGGACAAATCCTCCACGAGGTCCCTCAAGAAGTCGAATTCACAGAGTCAAATTCACAGAGTTAGGGCAAAAGGTCTTTACATCCCATGTAGACTAGTCATTGGACGCGGGCTTCCCCGGGAATGGTGGCAGGGGTGAGTGTGCAATGGGTGTGGTGGAATGTCAGTTTTGGAAGATGGAAAGAGTTCTGAGATGGACGGTGGTGACGGTTGTAAAAACAATGGGAACATACTTAATGCCACTGAACGGTACACTTAAATATGATTAAGATGGTAAATGTTGTCTCGTGTATTTTGTTATAATTTAAGAAATTGAAAGTGAAACGAAATAAATAGCTGACTCCCTCGGATGAGATGCACCAGAGTAGAAACAAGCTTTACCTCCAGGCCCACAGGCACTTCAACACCATCTTCCAGGAAGAAATGAGGTGGGGAAGTACACCTGTTCGTTTTCCTATACACAGCGCCCAGCAGAGGGCAGAAGAGAGTCAAGGTGACAGTCCCTGAGTTGGCTTTGTGCTCATTCTTGCTCCTCCACTTGCTGCCTTAAATAAATGTTGCTGTCCCTCCAGGTGACTGTCTCTAGGGCAGCTACCTGAGAGAACAGGGTAACTCTCCCACTGAGTTTGTTGGTGAGATAATCCTGTCATTTAAATTATCACGTGAAAATAACTGCTCGGTGTTGGGTGATCTGGTGGTAACAGAGCTCCAGTCTAACTCACCTACCTTGTTTTATTTCGGTTTTATTTACCCAGATCACTTTGCAGAGCACTCTACAAATAATTCTATTGATGTGCCACAAGACTCTGAGAACTGCGCTATGTCTCCGTTGTGAAATGAACAGAATTCAGGGTTTCCCCTCCTCCCAGCCCAGCTACATGCACTATAGAAGCACTGCCAGTCTTGGATGAACTATCCGTTCCTTCCCTGGGTTTTCTCCTTCCCTCGATTTCCCACAACACATTCTCCATTAGCCCTTGATGTGCTGTAATGACTTGGAGGAGATTGTGTTGGGATTTACACAGATATTGCTTTTTATTATTTTAAAACACCAAGGGGATCATTTTCAAGGAAGAAAGCAGCATCTTCTAGACACGGGTTTCCCCTCTTTTCTCTGAAAGGAAGCCAAACCGTTTGCTGTCGCGCTCAAGGTTACAGATTGATTTTTGCCTCTGGTTTCAAATGTGCTGGGAGTCCTGGGAGGGCACAGGGATTCCTAGGACGGTCTTGTTTAAGAGCCATGAGCATCGCTTTGCTCCTCCTCTGCCTACTCCTCGTCACTGTGGGAAAACAGAGGTGGCAGCAGTATCTTCCCAGGCAGCTCTGGGTCTTCCATTTATTCCAATAATTTGAATGCAGATGGCCTTTCTCTTTCATGCACTGAATAGGATTCAAGTCCCAAATACCCATTATTATTTCGAAATAGGAATTGTAAGCACTCTGATAAATGATTTGAGAGACTGTCTAATTTCTGTAAAAGCCTCTGCCGGTTGCTCAACGGCCTTTTTCTAACATGTAAAACACTCTGAAATTCCTCTGCAGGTCCTGAGTGAGCTGACAGCACGTGCCCTGCGTCAATGCTGCCTCCCTCTCCCCCAAAGCAACAGAACTCTTTTTCTCCGTCTCTGGCCGGGGAAGAACCCTGCTCTCTAAGCCCAGCACGTATGGACAATGAGTCTTGTACTGTCGCACAGAGATGACGGGCGCCCATCACAACGCAGGCTATGCAGCTGCATTCATTCCATCTCTGTCTCCAGGACACGCCCTTTCTCGTCCTCAGGGTCAAGGTGAGGGGAGAGTGGAAGGGAGCAGAGACAGGAAACTATGAGATTGGAAAAGACCAACCAAGCAACAGAACATGACTCTCAACAATAAAGATAAATTCACACGCGTGCGCGCGCACACACACACACATACACACACACGCCAGTCCCGTGTTGTTCCAGAGGCTGGAAACCCCTAGATGTTTAAGTTCACGTATTTCCCTCCAGGGAATGCCAAGCTGACATTCGCCCTTCTGAGCCCCAGTGGCTACAGCTCCCGTCAAGGCTGTTTTACAGACAAACCTGTTTGTGAAAACTGGAGTTGAGTAAAAGCCGAGACCTCACGGAAATAAAACAATCGCTACTTCAGGACGTCCTTGAGCACGGTGACTCTGCAAAATGCGGTTGTTATTTGAGAACATTGTGTCCTTCATGCCTCAGCCACTGTGTCCGGCCTGTTTACAGATGGCAACTGGCTAAAGATGAGTGCATTTATGCTCTGGGCATGAAATTCATCTGCTAATTTAATCAAGATTTCCTCGCCCCCGAGTCTCCCCCTCACCACAAGCTACCTTCATACAGACTTTCCCCCAACCTTATAGCCTTACCTGGGAAAATGTTGAGCAAGCTGTCACTGTAGCTATTAGTACTAACTTCAGATTTGCTGTAATGAGATCCAAGTAATAAAAACATCAAAATATTCTTCGCACAGTGATCCTTTTATCATATGCTTCTAAAAAGTAAGCTTTTCATGTGGCAATTGTCAAACAAATTGCTGTGTTGGTTTCTTAAGCTCCAGGATTCCATTCTTTGTGGGAAACTTTCAAAAGAATGGGCTAACACATCACATCTGGTGGCAGCCCCTGACACAGGCTCTATTTTCCACTAAAATACACATGAGGTTGTTTTTTGTTTGTTTATTGTTTGGTTTTCAATGACGGTCATAATACAATTGGAAAAAAAAAAAGAAGAAGAAGAAGAACCACAGTGTCCAAACTCGATCCAGGCCCTGGCCCCTCCTGCCTGTCTCCATCATGCCCTTCTTGGAAAGAAACAAAAATTCCCACCTCCCACGTAATGTTCTTCCATGGCTCGGCTGTCCCTCCGCCGGGGCACCTGGCCCAGCCACTTCAGTCCCGTGGATTCCTGCCTCCTGGTCGCTCCTCAATACCCTCCTGGTCACTCCTCAATACTCAGCTCAAGCACCGTCTTCTCCAAGGCCCACTGTCATCAAGTGAAGGCATCCCACAAAGGAAATTCTTTTCCTGAGGCGAATGAGGAAGCTTCTAGGCTCATGGTGCCCAAAGCCTTCTGCAGCGGGAGCTCAGAAACGAATTCTCGGCGTTGTTGACACGAATCTCTCAGGGTCCGATCTGCTCCCACACAGCTAAGGCTGAGGGCAGAGCCCACGTGCGGTGGAGTAATTCCTAACTCAAGACTTCACCATGCCTGGCCGGCCTGGCTCAGTGGTTAAATGTCAATCTGTGTACCAGGAGGTCAGGGTTCAATTCCCCGTTGGGTCACATGCCTGGGTTGTGGGCTTGATCCCCAGTGTGGGGGGTGCAGGAGGCGGCTGGGCAATGATTCTCCCTCATCATTGATGTTTCTGTCTCTCCCTCCCTTTTCCTCTCTGCATTCAATAAAAATGTATTTTTTAAAAAACCACAAAGACTTCACCATGAAATCATAATTTTTATTTACAATGGAGAGCTAAAAATGTTTTTTTAAAAACACTGTTCTCAAATTCACAGTAAACTATGTAGTCAATTAAGAGCTCAGAGAACACTGGTTCCGTTTTGCAGAATGCGTGTTTAATATACACATGCATACCCTGTGTGTGTATTCCAGGGGTGGGCAAACTTTTTGACTCGAGGGCCACAATGGGTTCTTAAACTGGACCGGAGGGCCGGAACAAAAGCATGGATGGAGTGTTTGTGTGAACTAATATAAATTCAAAGTAAAGGAGCGGAGGGGAGAGCAAGAGAACCCTCCGCTCTTTCGGCTCCACGGGCCGGATAGAACAGCCGAACGGGCCGGATCTGGCCCGCGGGCCGTAGTTTGCCCACGGCTGGTGTATTCGCATAAAATACTTCTGCGTTAAAGTAACCCATGAAGCCAACATTTCCTAAAGCAAGTCCCTAGAAACACTGGTTTCCTGCGCTTCTCATTGAAAAAAGGAAAATAATAACATGAAACATTCTGAGATTTCCAACACTAAGAACGCCACAGGCCTTGCTGACCACAGTGATTTCCAGGGTTATCTGACCGCGACACCATTTGGTTAAGGACACTGATGAGCATTCAGAGCAAGCAGAGTCCTGTGAACACACATTTTGAGAAATGCTGCGTGACCTATTCTAACCAGTCCTTCTGCTAAAGGGGATGGCAGGTCAGATCAAGATGTCATGGCACATAGGGACAGTTTTTGTTGGCGTGAACTACTCTTATGCAGCACAACCAGAAGCAACAGACACATTCCAAGTGGTACCCTACCGGGGTCCACCCACCGTATCTTTCCTCTACTACGAATCCCGCCCTGCTGTCACAGGCAGCCCTTGTAAGCCAGTGAATAACGGTTTCTCCTTGTGGGGGTGTGTGACGGATTGTTCTTTTGAAAAGCACCCATCTGGGACAACAGTCATGCTCACGGGCAGCAGTTCCCTGAGATAGCTTGAGAGATGTGATGCCTGACAAATAGGGGGGGAAGGGGGAGCTCACCTTTGTTTATGACATCACTTTACTTTTCATGTCACAGTAATGACATGTATATATCTGTTTATAGTATCATGTTAATACTTGTCCATTTAGATTTAAAAAATTAAGACAGAGTTTGGAGAATATGTACTAAAATGCACTCCTAATTTACACTTCTGGGTGGAAGAAGAACAGAATTTAGTTTCTCCTATTTTATTCATGAAATGTTAGCACAGGAAATACTACACTATTTATTTATGTTTGTGGTTTTATGTTCAGCACAAAATTAAGATTTATGCCTGGTGTCATTTGTCAAATAATTTATTTTATGTTTTATCCTTACCTGAGGATATATTCATTGATTTGAGATAGGAAGAGAGAGAGAGAGAGAGGCATCAATGTGAGAGAAAACATCTGTCGATCGGTTGCCTCCTGAATGTATCCCAACCAGGAATCAGACCCACAACCCTTTGCTGTACTGGACGACACTCTAACCAACTGAGCCATCTGGGCAGAGCAAGTAAGCTTTTGAAGCAGCAATGCCCCTGTATCCCTTATAAAGGAGGCCTGTCTTTAAAACCACAACATGCCACATCACCCAATAAGTTGTCTCAAAGCAGAAGGAACTTATGAGACCTGGATGCCATAATGCTGACCAGCACACAGTAAACAATCTCTCTGACCAACATCTCATCACAAATGCAACGCCTCAACTGTCAGCTTTGGTGATAATTCAAAAGGGCAACACTCTACCCCAACTCCCACGAAATAGGCATAACTACATTATACACAAAAATGTACGTGTTGGACATACCACCTAAACAGAGGTGACCCAATGTGCTATAAGATATACGTGTATCTTACACAAAATGATGAAACGCCAGTCTAAATATGCACTTAAGTTTACCCTAAACAAAATATTTGTTTTGACAACAATAAATACTTTTAAATATTTAATTAAATATATTTTTCCTAAATGCTTAGGATTTAAAGATGCCATAGGGATATCACAGGGAGTCCATATCTGTTTGAAATGGACAAAAAGTCTGGTTACCAAATTTCTACCTAGAGTGGTAGAAGCATTCAATTATCATGGGTTTTCCAAAGAACCTGCAATTACCTTTCTTTATGCTAGGTGGTGTCCTCAAGACCAAAAACGCTATCAAATGGATGAATACATTTAATTTCACAAAGTCAAAAGGAAAGGAGAGGAGAATTTTAAACGTGAAAAGAGGAATATTATTTAATATTGGAATTCCAATGTTTTTGGTAAAGAAAACAGACAGACAAGACAGCAAGAGAGAGGAAAGGAAAGACCTTTCCAAATAGCACCAGGGATAGCTCTAGACGGGGTTTTTCAAAGAGTAAGTCACCACCAGCAGGAGTGCCTGTTAAAATATGCATTCCTAGGCCACACTGCCGCACTCGGGATGGGTGAGGATGAAGGAGAGACCCGAGTCTGTTTTCCTAACATATACTCAGGTTCATGTTTATGCAAAACTGAGAACGAGGTGTAGACTGCTCTAAACCTGGCAAGTGTAAGAAACCCCCGCTGGCTGACAAGTTCTTAGGGTTGGGAAACTGTTCCCCCTGCTTCCTACAGCTTGTATGTTCACCAACAGGGGCTCCAGGGCCAGAGGCAGGCTGGCCCCTGCGTGAGCCGGAATGCTTGGACGGCTGAGCTTTGTAGGACGGGAATGTTGCCCTTGTGAGAATGCAACGACGATGAACCTCTTCTGGGAGGTACGGGTGGCATTTCTACTGGTTATTCAAAATTCAAGCCACAGTGACCTGCCTTTTGAAGTAATTACATGGATCTCTGGAATTTAAAGAAATGTATTTCTTATTCCCCGTGGATATCTTCAAAACCCTGGTGGGGTTTTTTGTTTTGTTTTAATCCTCGCCCGAGGATATTTCTCCATTGATTTTTAGAGAGAGTGGAAGAGAGAGGGGAAGACAGAGAGAAATATCGATGTGAGAGAAACACATCCACTGGCTGCCTCCCCACACGAGCCAGACCAGGGCCCGGGCCGGGGAGGAGCCTGCAACCGAGGCACATGCCCCGGTGCGGAATCGAACCCAGGACCCCTTGGTCCTCAGGCCGACGCTCCATCTACTGAACCAAACCGGCCAGGGCCAAATCCCTGTTTAAAAAAACCAAACCAAACCAAACCAAACCAAACCAAACCCAAACCCAACCCAACCCAACCCAACCAAACCAAAAGCAGTTTTTTCTCTCTAGTTTGAGTCACAATGGACAGCATTTCCGAAGTGCAGCTGATGACTGGGCAGGAATGTGTGTGCACGCGCGCGCGTGCGTACGTGTGTACGCACCTGTGTACGTGTGCTCTCTACAACCGCCTGAAATGCAATTTCCTGGTCTTTCATTTTAAATGAGAATTTTCTGCAGAGTCAAAAGGTTGCTCCTTTCAGCTCACGTGTTTTAAGTTCTGTGAGCACGGACAACAAGCTGGGATGCATTTCCCGCGCTCGGAGCGGGCACCGTACACCTCAGCCACGCGGGGAGACTCACCCGGTCGGCGCGTGACATGCACCGGGGCCCCTGGCAAAGTCCTCCGCTTTTCTTGGGGGCCCACTGCGGACCAGCGGGGCCCGCCCTACGCACAGTGTCCGCCCGCAGGTCTCGGGAACAACGCACCTGTTTTAATTCTGAGCCCCTAGGTGAAGTCTCGCGAGACCCGTGGCCCCGCCCTTTGCGCAGCGTGGCGCCTGGACGTCCCCACGCCCCACGGTCACGTGTGGCCGCGTGGTGGTTCCGTCGAGGGTCTACATGGACTTGCGTGCTGGTGCTCAGGTAACCCTAACTTTACGTACTAATGGCCCCAGGCGCAGGCGTAGTGGCGCTGGCAGCTGGGCAGTGCCTGGGAGAAGCCCGGAAGGCTTCCCGGGGGAAGGGGTGCGGGCACAGGTAAAACCTGGCGCGGCCAGGGCGCAGAGGTGCAGGGGGCGGGCGTCCACGGGGCCCAGGACTATGCCCTGCAGACAACACGTGCGACTGCATTTGACCCTACGGTACATGACCAGGCGCCTTTGCGCTTCCAATGTTTGCGCCTACATTTCTATGGTTTTATTTCCCCCCTTTTTTCACTGTTCCTTCATGTTCCCTCCATCCACCAACGCAGTAGGAGGGCTCCCGTTTCTGACCCGCGGAGGCCTGGAAGGCTGATGCCCACGGCTGGTCTTTCAGAAATGGGAACAGGGTGAGAAGGTGAGGGGGGCCGTGCAGTAAGGGGGTCCTTTGTGGTGTCTTACTCCGGCTCTACATTGCGTGATGCTCTCGTTCTGGATTGAATTGTGATGGTGGAACTATCATTGCAAGCAAATCTTTCTCATTTGTTTTTTCCTTGTGGTTGCAGGCATAACATTTCTAGAAAAGCTTTGTGGCCCTCTCAGGTTATGCAGATTCTTGAATGATTTTATTTTTCATGTGCTAATACCAGAGTGTATTTTCTTAACGAAGATGTCTAAATGTGCCCCAAGTTTTCATTTATGAAAATGCACATCTGCGCTACTATGTATGCACATATGTGTGCCTATATGTGTATACATACAAGTATAAATGTGTGTGTGTGTGTGTGTGTGTGTGTGTGTGTAATTTACTGCGGGCAGAGTGAGAAAGAGGCACGTTCTTCCACTTTGGGAAATGACTTCATATAAATCGGCTTTCCCCGAGTTGTTTTCATTGCCTGATTATCTTTCCCAAGGTCACAGTAGGGTAGAGATGCTAAGGATGCTTGACAGAGGACCAGTGCACCAGGACTGTAACTGTTTGTCTGCTCTCTCTCTGGGGCAGGGTGGGGGAGTTGGTGAACAACAGCAACAGTTTCCAAGAACAAACAATGGTTTTCTCTGTGACCCTGAGCACAGCTGTGTCCTCACACATCAGCTCAGCTCCCTCCCTAAGACCAGCTGACTCTTCCTCCAACCATGTCTACAAGGGCACATCTCATACACTTTGAACGCCTTGCTTTTTCGTTTGGGTTTCAAAAAACATTCCTTCTAATGGACAACCTCCTCCCCCCCATAGCATTTTATATATATACGTATTTTTAAAATATATTTTTATTGATTTCAGAGCAGAAGGGAGAGGAAGAAAGATAGAAACATCAATGATGAAAGAGAATCATTGATTGGCTGCCTCCTGCACGCCCCTATGCTGGGGATCAAGCCCACAACCCGGGCATGTGCCCTGACTGGGAATGGAACAGGTGACCTCCTGGCTCATACCTTAAGATTCAACCATTGAGCCATGCCAGCTGGGCCATTTTATATATTTTTTTTTAATAAAAGAAGAACAACTCCAGGGAATTTATGCTTCTCTAGCTACATGAGGGCCTGAGACTTTTATCTGGATTTAGAAATGCTCACCAGATGGTGAGTTCCATGAGGGTAGAGACAGGGTTTGCTTTGCTCAACACAGCCTTCCTAGCCTGGCTTAGAGCCCGCAGGAACCATTGGTGATGGACTAAGCATAGTCACAAACAGAAACTCATCTGCGGGTAGATAATCAATTTAGCCATCAGATGAAAACATCCATTTTTGTTTGTGTCTTTCGCAGATGTATTTCCTCTTGTTTCCTGCCATATAGCTTTGAGAACATATTTTAACTTTTCCGAGGAGCAAATGACGCGTTCTGCTATGCTACCACAAATCTTTTCTGACTTCAGGTTTCATCTCAGTTGTAGAAAAAGTGCTATACGAGCACTGGTGAAAAAGTAAACAGAAGTATATCGTAAAAAATACTCACAATCTCACTGCCCAGAAACAACAGGCACTGAAATGTTTATCGTTACCTTCATATTTTTCTGTACTTATGTCTTTAATTTTTATCTATATTCATATAATTGAGATGTTGCAAGTATCATATTCTGTGTTTTATTTTTTTATGACACAGAACTCTACCTTTTTTCCTTAAAAGTTTATCTTTATTGTTGAAAATGTTACAGATATCCCCCTTAGGGTCCCATTGACTCCCTCTACCCAGCTCCCGCCCCGCACCCTAGGCCTTCACCACCCTGTTGTCTGTGTCTATGAGTTATGCACATAAGTTCTTTGGTTTTCTCTTCCTACACCCCCCACCTCGCCCGCCCCCCGCTTCTGAGATTCATCAGTCTGTTCCATGCTTCTGTGTCTCTGGATCTATTTTGTTCGTGAGTTTATTTTGTTCATTGGATTCCAGGTATAAGTGAGATCGTGTGATGCCTATCGTTCTCTGACTGGCTTATTTACAGTGGTCGGCAAACTGCGGCTCGCGAGCCACATGCGGCTCTTTGGCCCCTTGAGTGTGGCTCTTCCACAAAATACCACGGCCTGGGCGAGTTTATTTTGAAGAAGTAGCGTTAGAAGAAGTTTAAGTTTAAAAAATGTGGCTCTCAAAAGAAATTTCAATTGTTGTACTGTTGATATTTGGCTCTGTTGACTAAAGAGTTTGCCGACCCCTGCCCTAGGTCATGCAACCGGAGTTTGGATCCAGATCATCTGCAGAGCCCAGATCTGAAGAAGTCTTTGCCAGTGAAAGGTACGCTGTATATCCAGTATCTTAAGTCTTTCTAAGGTTTATCATTTTCATACTAGCAATTTTGTGTGTTTTCCTGATATACTAGTAGTTATTAGCCAGTTGTATTCCTTCTGTGAATTGTGTGTTTTCATAGTTTGATATTTAGTGATTCTTCTTTAAAAAAAATCTTTATTGTGGAAAGTATTACATATGTCCCCTTCTTCCCCCCATTGACCTCTTCTAACTGCCCCCACCCTATGTCTTAGGACTTCACCACCCTAATGTCTGTGTCCATGGTTTACACATAAATGCGTACGGGTCTCTTCCCTCCCCCCCACCCCCCACCCCCCGCCTTCCCTCTGAGATTCCACAGTATGTGCCATGCTTCTATGTCTCTGGATCTATTTTGTCCAACAGCAATACTAGACAGCTGCAGAGTATCCTATGGTGTAAATGTACTACAGCTTTTTATCCATTCGTCTACTGATGGGCACTTGGGCTGTTTCCAGATCTTAGCTATTGCAAATTGTGCTGCTATGAACATAGGGTGCATACATTCTTTCTGATGGTTCCAGGTTTCTTAGGATATATTCCTAGAAGTGGGATGACTCTTCTTTTTTTAATATAAACTTACTAAATATTAAAATTATTTTCCCTTTTCTGTGCCTATCAGTGTCTAAATATTGTTTCTATTTGTCACTTAATTTATACGAAAATTTGTGCGCTCAGGGGGTCCCTCAGCCCGGCCTGTGCCCTCTTGCAGTCTGGGATCCCTCCGGGGATGTCCACCTGCCAGCTTAGGCCCGCTCCCTGGGGGGGTCAGGCCTATGCTGGCCATCAGACATCCCTCTGGCAGCCCGGGAGCCCTCGGGGGATGTCCATGGGGAGCAGGCCTAAGCCGCAGTCAGACATTCCTGTGGGAGCTCACTGACCACCAGGGGGCGGCTCCTGCATTGAGCGTCTGCCCCCTGGTGGTCAGCACAGGTCATAGAGACCGGTCATTCCTCGTTGTTCTGCCATTAGGGTTAATTTGCATATTACCCTTTTATTAGATAGAATTTTGAATATATGAAAGTTCTTCATTTTTAAGCAAGTATATTGATATTTCTCTTTGCAAGTCCTTCCATTGCTTTTATGCTTAGAAAATAGTTCCCCATCCAGATATCAGATCAGTATTAATTTAAATTTCCTTTAAAAACAGTCCTTTCCCTGGGTTGATCAACCAATCTGCTAACCTGGGAAGGGGAAGGGTTTCTTGGGTTTCTTCTCTTTGTTTGAGACTGCATTGTTAGAATCAAGGTGAAAACACATACGTTCTAATATTTCTGATACTCTGAACATACAATTTGTAGGCATTTTCAGGCAGCAGCTTTGCCTGCCTCCCGCCTAAAACAGAGGGAAACAAACACAGCACAGATGCACGTTGTAATGACAGTTTGACAGAGAGGACTGGGCTTTGGTCCTGGGCATTCTGCTTTGGCAACACAGGTTCCTTCGTTCTGGCACTGTGATTCACCTGGGCTGGTTCTCTGGATAAGAAATCAAGCCCTGGCTGGTGTGGCTCAGTTGGTTGAGTGTAGTCCCATGTAACAAAAGGTTTTGGGTTTGATAACCAATAGGGAGTGTGCAGCAGGCATCTGATTGAAGTTTCTCTTTCATATCAATGTTTCTCTCTCTCTAAAATCAATAAAAAGCATATTAAAAAAAAAAGAAGTCAGAAGACTAGAGGTACTCATGAGGTGTTACTTTTGAAATCTAAGCCCTAAAAGACATTATTTCCAATCAGAGCTACCAGCCAGCTTTCTGTACTAGATCACTGTCCTCTTTGCTTGTGAAGCATCATATTGTCTGCCAACAAAACCTCCTAATGCCTCAATTAGGACTCCTTTCATTTTGCTAAAGCTATTTGCTGATAATTCTTCACAGAGAAGCTTTGAGATAAACCACTTTCTTTTTCATTCTACTAATTTGTGCCGACATCATTGGGAGTAGACTATGCTTTTAAAAACAAGCATAAACATATTTTGGGGAGACTCTACTCTAAAATCTAAGCCTAAATTATGTATATGCAGTTTTCAGTGATTGATTAATTAAGCATCAACTAAAGTAGGGTTGATGTTGAAAAGGGTAGATTTGCTATTGGTTACTAAACTAGTCTTTAACTGCCAAGAAAAGAAAACCTACAAATATAAATAAGACACAGGTAACCATGGTAACAGATCTACATTCCACCACAAACACATTCTTTTCAAAACCAATTAATGTTCCTTAGTATTTAATTAATTTTTACAAACAATTTCAATGGCCTCTGTTACATTTCTGAAGAAATTAATGCCCAGGTGACTGTGGACCCACATATATTAACTTTAGACTAGTTATATGGACGTAGGTTATATTAACTGCAGACTTTAAAATCCTGCAACTGGTTTTTGACCCAATTTTAGGTTATTTTACGATGCAAGTAATGTATCAACAAACAGTTTATAATCTGGAAGTTACACAATGACTTAAAAAATGCATTGTGGGATATTGAGCAATGACAATTTTAAAATAATAACTGCAATGGAAATCAAAATGATTTTCCAAATATAATGAGCAGTCACTCTCAGCCAGCTCCTCTGCATACCAGGAGACTAGGAGACAGTTCACAAATTATCTGGACCAGCTTTGAAAATAAGTCCAAGAAACTGAATGGAATGAATACTGTTTCCCAGAATACCTTAAGCAGAGATCATTACTCATAACAGCTAAAATTTATTGAGTACCTACTATATGCCTGTGAGTTTCTAATCAGCTGCACTAATTTATCAAGTGATATGACATTCTTATTGTAAGCATAAGAAAACTGAAGTTTAGAGCAGTCAAGTAATTTGTTCAAAGTCAACCTTCTGTTAAGGGGCAGGGCTGGGACTTAAGCCTGACCTCTCTGAGTTGAGGATTCAAGCTCTGAACTCCTACATAATAAACGTCCACCACATTTTGCCAACCCCCCCTAAGTACAGGACTATCCATAAGACTGGGCCTTCCATTCTTTCTAAGCTTCATTCAGCCAAAATACTGTTCAACATATCTCGGCAATTGGATGACCCAAAAAGATGCCAGGACTAACCGGCTGAGCCAAGAACACCTGTTTTTGAGGGTAATTAAGATTATTTGAAGATCCTTCATTTTTGAAAATCCCTCTTCCTGAATATTGTACCATCTTTGGCATAGAATTCGTATGTGTGTGTGTGCATGTGTGTATGTGTGTGAGAGAATGGAGTTCAAGGTGGCCCAGAATGGCTTTCAGTGGGATCCTTCTTTTCTTGTGATTCATGGAGTGTCACTGTGGGACTGAGTTAGAGCCATCCTTTAAGCAAATAGTGGACGGGAACTCCAAATACTACGTGTACACTTGAGGCTTTTTGATGCCTAGCCTCCCTTGCCATAAAAACGTTGCCAATTTCCTGGTTGTGTTCGTGGACAATATTGTGGGAGATGGTGTCATTGGGGAAGGCTGAGTGACAGGAACATGGGACCTCTCGGTACTATTAGTGCAACTTCTCATGAGTGTGTAATTATTTCAGAACAAAAGAGAAAGTTTTAAACTATTGCCAAATTGCCATCTTGCCAGGGAAATGAACTTGTGACTTTTGCAGCTGATAGCTTTTGCCCAGTCAAGATTCCTCTGGGGGCGCTGGCCATCAGTGTGAGGGAGCACCGATGTGGGAGATGGGCACAGCCCGCTATTGTACAAGGAACAGCAGAGCAGCCCAACTGGTACGGCTCAGTGAGCGTTGACCTATGAACCAGGGGGTCACGGTTCGATTCCTGACCAGGGCACATGCCTGGGTTATGGGCTCGATCCCCAGTAGGGGGTGTGCAGGAGGCCGTGATCAATGATTCTCTCTCATCATGGATGGTTCTGTCTCTCTCTCCCTCTCCCTTCCTCTCTGAAATCAATAAAAATACATAAAAACCCCACAAAGTACAGCAGAGCACGCCTCCATACCTGCATCTGAGAGTTCATTACACACCTTCTCCAGGAGTCTCCCTGAGGGCCAGCCGCCTCTCAGAAGCCTCGCTAGAAAGGCAAGTGAGCTTGTGGAGGAAGAATCCCAGCTGCCTCTGGTGGCACTGATCCCCTGATGGTTCGACTCAGCAGGTGACAGGGTGAGCCAGGGACACGGCCCTGAGCGGAAGGAATGAACCATGCTCCGCACCTGGCTGCTGCCTCCAGATGTTCACCGGTGTGTGTTGGTGCCACATCTGGACACGGACAGGCCATAGGAATGCTGGGTTCCAGGAAGAGGCCCTGCAGTAGAGAGAAAGCAAAGTCAGGCGCGCAAGGCCAGTCCGGAGCAGAGGTCGAGGAGCCTGTGGTCCCTGGGCATCAGGGGCACAGTTCCCATGGTTACCCAGGAAATCTATTCCCTGCAAACACCTGAGCAATGAGGAATGGGAAATAAGACACTGATTTGAAGGACTGCTGAAGGGGAAAGAAACAAATACTTCAAGATTTGTTCTGCAGGCACCTGCCTGAAATGCAATCTTATCTCTCTCTTTTTTTTTTTTTTTACCTACCCCCCCCCCCCTCTCTTTCTTTCTTATAAGGAGATAGAAAAACACCTAATGAGGCTGATCCTAGAAGTTCCTGGAACTCACTTGGGCCTGCCCTGCCCAGAAGTGCAGTGTCAAATAAAGGAGTCATGTCCCCAGGGGGTGTTTAGGGGAACCTGTTCAAACTGGCATTAGAAAAAGGTAGAGCATCAGCACGAATTGGGAGGTGGAAGAGCTGCTAACAGCATCTGGGAAGACAAATGCCGGGGCAGGGAAGACAGGAACTCTCACCCGAGCCATTCCCCAGGCTGCCCCGAAACAGTGCGTTTGTCTTCTGCCCTCAGCCTCCCCAAAGCCCCGCCGGCATCTCTGGGAATAGGTTGCTAAATAAGCCTAAGACTTCCTTGGTTTGTAGAATTGGTGAGTCAAAGGGGGCAGGAGATTGATCTCATGCCTCTAAACATCGTTTATAACATGGCTAAGTGGCCCAGGATAAAACCACAATAAAAGTGATTCATGCGGGCAACCCATTCTGTCGAGGCAGAAATGAAAACCCACATTAAATCGAAGTCTGTTCTATGCACGGGAGAATCCCAGGCACGCTGAAGGCTGAGTGCCATTGTGCTGGTAAAATGGGGAGATGAGAAGCAGTCCCCCGCTCTGAGCAAGGAGGCAGCCCTGCCCACTGTGAGCTGCCTGGTGGCCCTGCCACCTGGGCGTGTGCGGGGCTATGTTCCTGATGGCAGCCAGCCTGGGCACTCTGCGGTTACTGCAGGTTTCCTGCCAGGAGGTTTTCATCAGCTCCCCTATTTGTCAAGATAATTGGGCCCCGTACAAAAACCCACCTTTGCAAATTGCCATTCAAGGGACATCTGTGTTGCTGATCGGGGACGGCTGCTGCCTCTTGGCATTTGAACTTGTCTGAGAAGTTACTGTGTTTCATCTGGGCTGGGATCACCAGAATAAGGTGTTGTCCCCTCTCCATCACCTTCCCTTCTTCCCCCAAAGGTCTGATGTGTGAAGGAGTGGTGGAGGTGTAGGAGCGGGCTCACAGAGCGACCACACATGAGCCACTATTCTGCACGTGATTTGTTTTTTGTGATACTAAATTCCTCTCTGCTTCTTTCCCTTCCCTCAGCTGGGACCACGTTTCTTCCCTTTTCCTTCTGTTAGCTATTGGTTCTCACTCCTGGGCACTGGTAATGACTGAGTGAAACGCTTTCTAAACCCAAACCCTCGCTTTAAAAAAAATACATGTTTTTATTGATTTCAGAGAGGAAGGGGGAGAGAGACAGAGGGAGGGGGGGGAGAGAGAGAGAGAGAGAGAGAGAGAGAGAGAGAGAGAGAGAGAGAGAGAAAGAGAGAGAGAGAAAGAGAGAGAAAGAGAGAAACATTGATGATGAGAGAGAATCATTGACCGGCTGGCTCCTGCACACCCCACACTGGGGGGTGGAGCCCGCAACCCGGACATGTGCCCTGACTGGGGATTGAACCGCGACCTCTTGGTTCATAGGTCGACTTTCAACCACTGAGCCACACCAGTCGGGCCAGGTCATTGTTTTTAATGCCTAAATGATTCTAAGGATCAGCAAGTTGTGCAACAGTGATTCTCAAACTGTGTTGTCTTTTCGGTGGGAGAGGGAGCCGGAGGGAGGAATTGGGGCTGATGGAGAGCATGGGCCCTGACTCAGTCTCTGCCTGTGGGACAGCAGCTACATTGTGTGCTGCGGGGGAAGACTCCGAACTTTTGATCCCAACTCTGTGATTGCTGAGAGGTTGTGTGACCGCGAAAGTCGTTAAACTCCCCCGGAGGTAATTACACCCATTTCCAGAATTGTTAACTGCCCTGGGTCATAACCAGGCCTCTGCCCAGTGCCAGGTCCACCATAAGGCTTAGTTTCTGTCCTTCCTCCCTCACGGGTGGTGTGCCTCTCTAGTTTTGTTTTTTTTCCCCTTTTACTTTAAAAGGAAATTGTTTTTATTCTCCACAACACAGTCCCAACCCACATTCCCCATGAAAGCTTCTGGACACCCCACCACCCCCACCTCCGAGGCTCATCTCCCTCCCTCCCTGTGTTCCTTGACCCTTCACTCAGGAGCCCATACTCTGATACTCTGATACTTAATTGTCCCCCAGTTACTTCGTGAATATTGGTTTTGCGGGCTGGGCTCTCTCAGAGCGCTTGGACACTGTTTTCTCCCGGAGAGCTGCAAGGGAGTTACTTGTAGATTGATCAGAAGTACACGTTAGGCTGCTGCCTTTAAAGCCATCCAGCGAGGGAGGGGACCCCTCACTCGACTGCAGACAAAATGCAGTGGAGAGCAGACAGCATTGCCACCGCCTCTGGCAGGCATCGATGCTTCTGGAATAAGCATCAGAATGCCAGTCTCCTCCAACCCCCACTCACTTATTTTGTTGGAAAAATGCAAAACCTGCATTTTTCCATAAACCCAATCTCGCTGTATGCACAGAGTGAATGCAGCGCCTGTGTTTAGCATTCCAATGTGGTGATTGCACAGTATGCTCACTCCGTGGCTTAATCTTCCATTTCTCTATGAAAACACAAAGGAATGGCTAAATGCTCTATGTGTTATCTTGCGCTTCCTTCCCACTGTGATCTTTTTCCTTCTCATCCAGTTTGTCCTCATGCTGAAATGTGCCTATATAAACAACTGGGAAGCCTCAGGTGTGTGTGTGACTAGAAAGGTGAGTGATGAGGTGAATTGTAGAGACATTTGTGTCAATACACATGTGAATATATTGGGAAGAGGTAGGAGTGTAGTGTGTGTGTGCGTGTGTGTCTGCCTGCATGCCTGTGGAGAAAGCAGATTTTTTTAATGAGGAACAAAAGCTGGGTTACATAAGCAGCACTGTTAGAAACAGCTTGTATAGCAAGAATGGAAAGAAGGTATGAATATTCATAAGCAAAATGGAAGAAATATTCCTTTGCGAGGAGGAAGTGGAGATGAAATTCTGAACATTGTTTGACCACAATTTTATCCAGGAAGCTTTGGATGTGTAGATCACGTAATGTATCATACAGACTCCAAACCTACTAACCCCGTTGCCTAAATGCTCCCCTTCTTTGACACTCTTATAACCAGTTAATTGATGTTCACACATGTTACTTAAACAAATTGGATTCTTCATCTCTGAAGACCTAAAAAAAAAAAAAGAAAAGAAAAGAAAGAAAAGAAATAAGAGAAGAACCATGTACAAAAATTAACTCCAAATGGATCAAAGGTTTAAATGTTAGCGCCAAACCTATGAAATTCATGCAAGAAGACATAGGAGTGACTCTGTGACTTTGGCAGTAGATTCTTAGGTATGACACCCTCAACATAAGTAAGGTGTTCGGCAAGGAAATAGGTCGGATTAAGGGCCCAACCTCACTGATGGAGGAAACATCATCAGCTCACACAAGTCCTGCTTCCCGCAAAGCGCCCACCCCAAAGATTTCTGGGTGTCTCCTGGAGGCATTTTGCGTGCATTCAAGAACAAGTCATCATTGGTCATTGGTCAACAGACATCAACTCTGTGCCTGGCACAGTGCAAGTTCCTGCCACACTTCAGGTGAGGAGGTCAAGGGTGAAGGCAAGTTCCTACCTGCCCTCACCCTTGACCTTTGCTCTTTTGTTCAGGCAAGATTATCACTTCCAGACATGAGGGAGAGGGATCTTTCCAGGCACTTTCAAGCAGCTACTAATTTTTAAAAATGACATAACACCTTGCTGGATGGAACATGATTCTCTCTAATCCTTTCAATACAAACAAATAAGATTTACTGGCTGTTTTTTAAAAAAATGCCCTGTTGGCATGGCTCAGTGGTTAGAGTGTAGGCCTGAGCACCAGAGGGTTACAGATTTGATCCGGCCCCAGTTGGGGTGTGTGCAGGAAGGCAGCCAGTCAATGTGTTGCTCTCACATCGATGTTTCTCTCTTTCTCTCTCTCTCTCTCTCACCCCCCCCTCTCCTCCCCCTCCCCCCCTGCCCCCTTCCACTCATTCCAAAAATCAAAGGAAAAATCCTCTGGTGAGGATTAAAAAGAAAAAAAAAAAGAAAAGAAAAAAATGAGTACTGCCTTAGGTCAGGGATAAAGTTAGGTTTTTCATCACACAGCTTTAGACTGTGGGGTTTCAAAGAGTAATGGAGTGTCACCTGTTGGCAGAATGAACGTGCTTTTGAAAATCTAGTTCTCAAACGAGCCATTGCTGGTTTCACGTGGCATCCAGCTCGCAGGTGCTGACCTGGCCTCAGCCAGCTTCCCACTGACAGTCCTGGGACTGGAGAACAGTGAGCGCTCAGGCAGACGGCCCGGCCATCACCAGAACACGTACGGCAGCTGCACTCGTTCAGCAGCAGAGTGCAGTGCTTGCGGGGTGCGGTGCTTGCAGAGTGCAGTGCTTGCGGGGCGCGGTGCTTGCGGGGCGCGGTGCTTGCGGGGTGTGGTGCTTGCAGGGTGCAGTGCTTGTGGGGTGCAGTGCTTGCAGAGCTCAAGGCAGATGTGCCAGAACCAGTGCAGCGTTTTGTGCTTGAAAAACCCTCTGCCCTCACCTGCTCTGGCTCTGGGACCTAAGCGTCTCGCAGCCACAACTCAGAGGAGCGTTCTTCTGCTTTAACCTGCCTGGAAGGCCAGGTGTTAGAGTAAACGAACCCTGTCAGATCTATCTCTGTACAGAAGACTGGATGTTAAGACTTTTATCTCTCTGTTTATAATTTGGTAACTTTGCTTTTTCCTGTTGTGGTGAAGTGATCTTAAATTTAAGTTGTGATAGAAGGAATTCTATTTGTTACTGCTGCATGCCCGGTACCTAGGACAGTGCTTGGCAGAGCATAGCCAGCCGTGGGCAAACTATGGCCCGCGGGCCGGATCCGGCTGTTCTATCCGGTTCTCTTGCTCTCCCCTCCGCTCCTTTACTTTGAATTTATATTAGTTCACACAAACACTCCATCCATGCTTTTGTTCCGGCCCTCCGGTCCAGTTTAAGAACCCATTGTGGCCCTCAAGTCAAAAAGTTTGCCCACCCCTGGATAGACGCTGACTTAACATTTATTGTTTGAGCATTAGTAATTATTAGTTCGTAATTATTAAAAATCTATAGGACCATAATCAACTTCTAATCACACTCAAAGTTTAATTTTTGAAGAGAACTTAGGCACAGGATTTTTTAATAATTGCCAAGTTAATAATTTCATGAAGAATGTCATCATGAATTCACCCAGAACTTAGAGGAATAAAAGCAGGGACTTGTTAAAAGAAATAACAGTCCACCTAACCGCAAAGGGACAAAAATAGCCTTTGCTGGTCAGTGACCTTCAAGGAATGCCTTGCATCCCCCACCTAATGAGGTGAGTGCTGGCCAGCCGGCTCATGCACGGAAGCAGAGCTGGGCCTGTCAATGTCGCTGCCACTGCGGGAGGAAGAAATAATTACTCCTGAACGCCACGTGTTCGTGTCAGCACTGGGGAAAAGTCAATTTATAAGAAACAAAGAATTAAGTGGGAACAAAAGAAATACTGGCTTTGATGTCAGAGTAGAAAGGTTGAGACTAAAAATCAGTGGCAGAACGATGAGTGTGGAAACAGTGAGCTGAAACCATAGGGAGGCCAAGCCCACCCCGTGCTGTGGTCATCAGCACGCATGGCTCCACCTGTGAACGCGTGTGCCCTTGCCCTCTGCACACATCCTCCCTCCCGGCTCCCTCTACCCACACTGGGCAGAGGGTGCTCTCGGGCCTGCTGGTGCTGAGTCTAGAACAGCCGTGGGCAAACTATGGCCCGCGGGCCGGATCCGGCTGTTCTATCCGGTTCTCTTGCTCTCCCCTCCGCTCCTTTACTTTGAATTTATATTAGTTCACACAAACACTCCATCCATGCTTTTGTTCCGGCCCTCCGGTCCAGTTTAAGAACCCGTTGTGGCCCTCGAGTCAAAAAGTTTGCCCACCCCTGGTCTAGAATCTGAGACTGAAACTCAGGAGCACTGATTAGAGGTTTATGTGCACGTGGAGTTGGAGGTAGCTCTGGGGCCTTACATATCTCTCTCTCTCTTCTCCCTGCCCCAATTCCTTGATTCTGTCTATGAAAAGAGAGCCACAGACTAAAGCTGACAAGTCCAGGGGAGACCTGCATGGCGTCCTTACACACTCAGAAACCAAAGTAATCACATAGGATGGTCTGGACATAAAAATTCCTAACTAGAATCCAGTCATGGTGGTGGCAGTCACATCCTAGGCCTGTAGCTTCCTTGACAAAGGTCAGTCTTTACCTTAAGTGAGCCTGTCTGTTGTCTTTTTCATCTAAGACAACATGCCCCTGCCATGTCCGAGCAGTCCCCTTTTCCTGGACTCCTTGGGGATTACCCACTGCACCAGAGCGGGAGACCGTACCCCTCATGGTTGCCTTCTCCCCCAGTGCCGTCTCTCTGTGCTGTCCGTGTTCATTGTTAACTGCCCTGTACCCAGAGGAGAATGTGTCTCTATTTGGCTCTTTAGCCAATCTCAGGGTCCCCTGCTTTGCCTTCTCCCACCTCCCTAATCTACCACCAATGGATTTCATGCCGCCTCCTTACTTACATCTCCTCCTCTGATTCTACCGTATCAATAAGCTGCGACACTGCCACTCTCCATAGCATTTTCTCAATCTGTTGAGATTTTGCTTCCCAGCAATTGTCAGTTTGGCTCAAATAAACTCATAAAAATTCTCTGCAGGTATGGACGTTTCTCACGCCAACAGTTCCTGTATCTAAATTACTTCCTCATCTGTGAAAGATAAAGACGTAGTAGACTAAAATATGTTTAATTCTGCCATTTAAAGGTGCTTTAAATGCAGGTTTTTAAAAATTATTCAAGTATGGCAAGGCCGCCAGACCAGAAGACAAATGCCACTGAAAAGACAGTTTATTATCCTCACAGCTCCTAAGAGGAGGAGCCACAGCATGCAGTGACGGGGAAGGGAGGCATGGGAATGGCCAGGGTGTCCAGGAGGAAAAAGACCAGGGCAACATTGTGACCAAGAGCCTTTATTGTGGTTTTTGCAGGAAGAAATGGGCCTGGCAGGGTAAGCAGGCTTCGGATTGGCTAGTTTGGATGAATTTACCGGGTCCTGGAGCATAGGGTCCTATCCCTAGTTGTCTAGTCTCTGGTGCTGTGGTGATGAGGGCAAGTGGATGGCGGCCCCAGTGGGACCCTGGATGAAGGAGGTGGCTGGAGATAAGGGCTGGGTTGGTTAGTTTGCATTTGAAAGAAGGGAGCAGTGGTCTTTACTAGCTCCAGGAATTGACCAGCCCTGGGAGGGGCAGTCCCTCCAGGGTTAGCAAGGCCAGATGTCAAAGCATCGGAACACAGAACGTAAAATAGACATGGTTAGTAAGACAAAAGGGCACTTGCATAGATTCGGTTTAGTAGGTTGGCAAACCAAGCATTTCACTTGTGACTTTCATCACAGCATTGAAAGGTCAGGCTAAGGATAAATTCAAGACCGTGAAAGAGGGTCCCAAACCTAATGTGAATAAACTGCCTCTGTTGCCTGGAAACCGTCCTCATCCTCGCCCTTGGGATGTGCCCTCTCCGAGCACTGAAAAAACGACTTCGGGAGAAAGATGTCTTCGGTTTTATTATTGACCATTAACTGGGCACAACCAACGTGAAGAAAAAGGATGGTTTAGGATGGCTGAGGAGAGCAGGGAGGTTTTCTCCGGATCACAAGGTGGAGATCCAGTCCAGAGCATCAATAGTAGATGCTCTTATCCCTCAATAGCTGTTCTGAGCCTTGGAGAAATTGGTCTGCAGGAAATTACTTTCATGGAGGGGGAAAAGAGTGACGTGAGGTTATTGTCCCCAAGTGGCTCTTTCCAACTTCCAAAAATAACACACAGAGGAAGATGTCAGGGGAAGGGGGACTTTCGGACACCAAAAACTAAGATTGTCTAGCAACCTATTATTGGAGTTTGGAAAGAATTCTCTCTAGCACGAAAGCGGATGCAATTGGATTGAAAAGGACAATCAGTGGCTCATTCAAGGAATGCCACTTTGCCACAGGTGAGAGCAGTTCGCTTTCATCTTGCGCTGCTTGAATCCTGGCCACTAAAACCCAATAGGGGGCTCTATAGATTTCACTTCCTCCGAGGTGGGTAGGCAAGCAAAACAAAAACAAAATATGCCCATGGTAAAAAGGGATTACTAAGGATAAAGAATGCCAAACATGATGCTAAAAACTTCAAAGAAAAAACACACCAGCCTCTGAAATGGCTTTATTTCAGAAACCAAGAGCAGTTATTAGAAACTGTCAACTTCCTCAGGATGAAAGGAGCTATAACCTTCATGAAAAAGCAGCAGAGGAAAATAGAAACAGAAGATGAAGAGGCAAATGGGTGAGGTACGGAAGGTATTCAAGAAAACGAACCCAAAATCACAGCAGTTACTGGAAGAACACAAAATCGCCAATTCAGAAAATCAGATCAGTAATAGAGGGTAAGATTAAGAAACTTCAGGAAAACAGAGAAAGAGAATAAAGGAAAAATAAGACAGAAGGTGGTAAGAGTCTGGATAGACAATAGACTCAACCAAGTAATTATGTAGTGTACCTGAATAAGTCAATGACGGAGCAAGGGGAAAACTCAGACAAATATGATAGGGCATAAAAACATTTCCCAGACCCAAAATACTGGGGAATTCAACTCAGTAGGGCTCAACACATTCTGAGAAAATTTAGATACATCCTGACAAAATACTTGATCTACACAAACCACAAGAAAGAAAGCAAGCCAGTAAGCCCAAAAGTGGGTTATGTACAAAGGATAAAAACTGTTCTGGCCTCAGTATTTTCTTCTGTGACAGAACTTGAGAAAGACAAAATATTGGCAGGGCTTTGAGGGAAAAATTGCAACAAAAGAATTTTATCACATGAAGACTGTCTTCTTGCAGTGTGAAGTTGACATAAAAGTATTCCTAGATGTGTAAGGAAAATAGGTTATTAGCTCTTCACCTTTTTAAAAAAGGTATATTCCATCTGAATGGGAAAGTGAAATAAAGAACTCAAGATCATAGATTTTATGGTATTAAGTCAGCTAATGACAACAGGCACCACTTAGTGCAAATAACTGTTGAAGATTTAATTACAATACCAATAAGTCTAAGAAGGTTTTTTAAAAAGAAGCTCTATATGACAAAAGAATAATTTAATTCTCAAAATCTTAGTCAAAAAGTTAAGATTATATTACAAAACCCAGGAATTACGGTTATTTTCATAGAAAAGGGGATTTTAAATTCCACATAGCTTTTCATTCTTGATTTTGATGTAAGAAGATTACAGTTTTTTACATTTACTTTGAAAAAACTTAAAACTGACCCATATCTACATAAAATGCACAATATAGACCCTTCAAATTAATGGAGATAAATGCAAACATATGTGATCCTAGTTTTAGTTTTAATGATGCCTGTTAAAATCTATTTGTAACATGGTGGGATGTATCTGTTTTCTTTTCAATTTGTGGGGTTTTTCAAAATTAACATATAAGTAGAACAAGTTTTTAATGAAGAGATGTCTCTCATACACAAATGAAAGTAGCTTCATTGGCACTTCCCAAGGAATTTCCACATCCAGGATCTGTTTGCTCTGTGCAGCCCCATCGGAATTCTCCTGTGTGCAGGCTCATTAAACATCCCATGAGACAATGGGCTTAGTGCAGACTTTCCAGTTGATTTGAGGGAAATAATCTGCATTGCTTTAAACAACCATTTGCATATTTACTGAGGTTATCTAGAAGATTCGTCTTTTCTTTAAATCCTAGAATGGCAATTCTTTATATACCTTTTTTCTTTGATTAGACAGTGGTCTCTTTGAGGCCCCCAGTTATTTCTTTTGTTCTGGTCCCACTACCTGGTCCGGAGCCTGTGTATGTGTTTGTCATACGGAAGTGAGAAGAAATTATGTAAGTGGTTGTTGACATCACCACGTTTATTCCTGTTATTGAGCTCACAGCCTTGGTTCTCTTTAGTTGCATCTTGAGACATTTTAAAGTATTTCTCCCTCCATGTTTTTCTGAGGTTAACTCACACCTGCAAAACCCAGGTGGCAGTTGTTACTATATATGCTTCTAATTACCAGTAGCTTAAATGAGCCATATTTGTGAAATTGCATTTTCTGCTTACATTTAAAATTCTTGCCACCATCTGATTTTATTTTGGTCTTGACTTTTCTTGCCCCAAGTTCCATGCATCTGCATTAATTTTACTTTCTGCAGAAAACTATCTGAGTGAACAGTTTAAACATGGCACACCTCCAGGCCTTTGCTCATGCCATTTGCTTGGCTCAAGCAACCTTCCCCACTCTCTCTCCCCTCATAGTTATCCTCATCTGAATTCTGATGTCATCCCTCCATGAAGCTTCTCCGTCACATATGGGTTTCCATCGCACACGTACAGTCATTATGATAATGCATATCAAGCAGGGCGGGGCCAGTATCTTCTTCATATCCAGTCCCATTCTCAAAACACTATGACATGCATTCAATAAACCCATATTTAAAAAATATGGTTTTTTTTATTGATTTCAGAGTGGGAGGGAAGGAGAGAGAGAGAGAAATATTGATGAGAGAATCATTGATTGGCTTCTGCATGCCCACACTGGGGATTGAGCCCACAATCCAGGCATGTGCTTCATCCGGGAATCGAACTGTGATCTCCTGGTTCATAGGTCAGCGCTCAACCACTGAGCCACGCCGGCTGGGCTCAGTAAACCCATATTTACTGACAGCGGACTGTATGCCAGGCCCTCTACCAGACTTCCTGGTTATAGCACTGAACAGATAGTGAGGAGTGACCTGGTACTGTCTATATAGAGCTCCCAAGCTTACCTAATAAGACGATTGCTTTTGATAGAGCTGTGACCAAAATAAATGGACTGATATACGTGGAGTGTGGGAGGATCTACTTAGATAGGTGGGCAAGGTAGACTACTTGAGGGGAAACTAGGGCCAGAGTCTAAAGTACAAGAAAGTGCTAGCTATGCCAAGAGCCAGGTAAGTGCCTTCTAGGCAGAGAAGAGGGTGTGTGCAAAGGTCCTGAGGTAGTCACAAGCTTGCTCTGTCCCAGCAAAAAAGCAGAGGCCCGGGTCGCTGGAGCAGAGGGTGAGAATACTCATAAGGGAAAAGAGTGGCATGAGCTGGAGTCTGTTAGGCAGAAGAACCCAGATAACACTAGCCCTGCAGTCATGGGGTAGGGGGTGATTTAAGTTCATTAGAGCTCATTAGCCATGAGTTCCCACTCCAGAGTTTTAAATAGGGAAGTGACATTACCTCATTTCTACTTTTGGAGGATCACTGTGGAAGGGCATTGGCATGAGACAGGTTTTGGGTGGACAGTGGTGTCACTCACTGAGGTGGGGAAGAAGGCGGAGCGTGGGGCTTGGGGAGGGTTGGGTTTTAGGCAAGGTGCATTTGAAGGTGGAAAAACAAAGCAGGCAGATGAATATATGAGCTTGTAGTTCATGGAAATGTCTGGCAGTGAGATTTGATGTGGGACATTCACATTTACTTGGTATTTAAGGCTATGGGATAGAAACAGATTGTTTTGGAAGGATCAGAAATGGACCCAGGCCAAGTCCTGAGGCAACCAAACATTTGGAGGTCAGATGGAAGAGGGAAAACAAGCAAAGGAGCCCACAAAGGAGGGGCCAGGAATGTGTGACTTGAAGAGAAACAAAAGGAGAGCAAAGAGCTCCCTGTGTGGAAGGCTCTGGGAGAGCCAGGGAATGAGGGCAGATTTCCTTCTGAGTTGGCAACTCCAAGGTGGTTGGCAGCCTTATTGGGCATACAGTTTCTCAGAAAAGCTTACCTCCCATTCATACTTCCTGAAAAAAAATTACTTGCTCTATGTATTCTATGTATTTCAGCTAAAAAAAAAAAAAAAAAAAAAAAAAAAAAAAAAAAAGGAGTCTTAGCAAAAACTGAGGTATTAAAGAAACAGAGGGCATGACTACAGGGTAATGAAAGGGAGTCCTAGGGAACCAGTGGGGCAGAAAAACCTGAAGACTCCATAGAGAATGTCTTCAAGAGGAAAGTGGGTGCAGTTGTAAGGACATGGAAGACTTTCAGATGCTTTGGCAATTTAAAACTCCAAGGAGGGGAAAACACATAAGTGTCTCCATGAAGGAGGACGCTTACTTAGTGCCTTGGTCCTGAGGGTGGAGGGATCTGGGTGGAGCTCACAGCATCCACTACAGGTAATTGTGAAAAAGTGCCAACTAGAGGACCTGGAATTTAAATTTTGATCATTAAAAAAATAACAAGTAAATGAGAAGAATGGACAAGGCTAAAGACGGAATGAGTGAGCCAGAAGACAGAGCCAGGGGCTTCTCCCAGGGGGCAGTGCACTCACAGGAATAGAAAGCATGAGGGAAAAGTGAAGTGACCTGAGTGGTAATATGAGAAAGTCAATGTGGAACAGTATCCACCAATAAAAACTAGTTATGCTATAAACAGCAAAGCGATAGAAGAATTGGTAAACAGGAGTAAGTCAAAGTTTTAGAAATCTTTCATAGATACTGTATGAAGCTGATGAACCAAGAGAGACTAGTGTTGACAATTAAAATCATAGCACTAATCACCGTAAGAATTAAAAACAGAAATGAAGATGTGCGTTAACCTCTAGGGACTGGGACCAGAGATGGGAATGCGAAGACTTTTCATTTACTATTTTATACTTAAAAAAAATAGGCATATTTCTTTTAAAAATTTAAGAATGTTGATCTTTCCATCTGACTATCATGGTGTAGAGATTAATAACTGTTAAAAGTACATAATGGTTGACATTCATTTTGGCTCCATTTATTGAGCACTCACTGTGTGCTAGGCATAGTTTGAGAGATGTATCATCATCCCATCATCTACATTTAGGAGACTCAGAGAAAAATACAATAAATTTATTCAAGATCATGTGCCTATTAAGAAGTGGAGCTGGGATTCCTTTCTGTATCTGTAGATCCCCCAGCCTGGATATTTAAATACTCTACAAGTTTTACTCTGATGAGATTCGTGGGCTAATCCTCTTGTCAGTCAGTGTTTACTGTACTATTTTAGGGATTCCTTGAGTTATTTACCGACATTGCCTCTTTGGCCATTGGTCTTTGGGCCATGGGTGGTAAACACTGCAAAGTCTTGATAAATGTCCTACCAAACTAAATTCAAACAGGAGGCTCCCTGCTGCTCCTCCCGTTCGTCAGACACTCTCCTCCTGCGCAGTGCCAGCAGCCACAACCCTGAGACACAGTGGTGAAGGTCAGAGTGAACGGATTTGGCCGAATTGGGTGCCTGGTCACCAGGGCTGCTTTTAATTCTGGCAAAGTGGACATTGTCGCCATCAATGACCCCTTCATTGACCTCCACTACATGGTCTACATGTTCCAGTATGATTCTACTTGTGGCAAGTTCAAAGGCACAGTCAAGGCTGAGAATGGGAAGCTTGTCATCAATGAAGAGTCCATCTCCATCTTCCAGGAGCGAGATCCCGCCAACATCAAATGGGGTGATGCTGGTGCTGGGTACATTGTGGAATCCACCGGTGTCTTCACTACCATGGAGAAGGCTGGGGCTCACTTGAAGGGCGGAGCCAAGAGGGTCATCATCTCTGCCCCTTCTATGGATGCCCCCATGTTTGTGATGGGTGTGAACCATGACAAGTATGACAACTCCCTCAAGATTGTCAGCAATGCCTCCTGCACCACCAACTGCTTGGCCCCCTGGCCAAGGTCATCCATGACAACTTAGGCATCGTGGAGGGACTCATGACCACAGTCCATGCCATCACCGCCACCCAGAAGACCGTGGGTGGCCCCTCTGGGAGGCTGTGTTGTGATGGCCGAGGGGCTGCCCAGAATATCATCCCTGCTTCTACTGGTGCTGCAAGGCTGTGGGCAAGGTCATCCCTGAGCTGAATGGAAAGCTCACTGGCATGGCCTTCCGTGTCCCCACCCCCAGTGTGTCGGTTGTGGATCTGACCTGCCGCCTGGAGAAAGCTGCCAAATATGATGACATCAAGAAGGTAGTGAAGCCGGCATCAGAAAACCCCCTCAAGGGCATCCTGGGCTATACTGAGGACCAGGTTGTCTCCTGCGACTTTAACAGTGACATCCACTCCTCCACCTTTGATGCTGGGGCTGGCATTGCCCTCCGTGACCACTTTGTCAGCTCATTTCCTGGTTTGACAATGAATTTGGCTACAGCAACAGGGTGGTGCACCTTATGGTCCCCATAGCCTCCAAGGAGTAAGAGCCCCCTGGACCACCAGCCCCAGCAAGAGGAAGAGAGGCCCTCAGCTGCTGGGGAGTCCCTGCCCCAGATCGATCCCCTGACACACTGAGAATCTCCTGACCACCGTTTCCATCCCAGACCCCTGAAGAAGGGGAGGGGCGTAGGGAGCCCTATGGGGTGTATGCCCTCCACCACTGAACAGCAATATAATGACTATGAAATGGGGACATGCTGGAGATGAACACCATGTCACAGCAATGATCACAAGCTAAGTAAGCGTGGACACACGGCTAACCTGGATGCCAATTGAGGTCAGTGTTTGGTTGGACCAAGGCAGCAAGGTGAAGGCCAATTGTTTGTTTGGGAGTGTCCCCAACCGGGATGGACAACTGTGGGTTCTGCGGGCCTCTCCCGCCTTTTTAACGCTTCAGTCTCTCCAGCTCCCCGGGTCCCTTGGTTAGCGCGTGACCATCACCTCCAGCTTGGGCCTCCTGCATAACTGTCTGTTCTCCTCATGTGCATTTTTGTCTCGCCTCTAATCCATTCTTCACTTAGTAGGATGAAGCTTTAAAAAAAGCTGACCATGACAATCTCTTGCTTAAAGTATTTCACTTGGAAAACAAGACAAAGCAAAACAGAACACAAAAGGGTGTCAGTGCCTCCCCATTACCCTTCGTGTATCCAGCTCTGTGATGTGGCTCTCAGGCCTGCCAAACGTGGGCTTCTTCCCACTGCTCTTAGAGTCCATGTTGATACCTTCACACTGCAACCAAGTTGACTTTTAAAATTCCCTTCTACACTGCGATTTCTTCCTTCAGACTGCTTTTTCTCCTCTTTCTTTTTTGCCTCAAACCCTTCCCCATTATGCACCCCACTTTCTTTTCCCCTTTTTGTGCTGGCTAACACATACCTTCCCTTCGGGTCTCAGCTCAGTCAGAAGCCCCCCAGGAGGCTTAGAGTGATGTTCGCATCCCTGCCCCCACAGGGTTCTGCCCCTTCCTGGTGTTACTCACTTCAAGTCTGTCTTCCCAACTAGAAGACAGAAGCCAGGAGGGGGCGCCCGTGATTCTCAGGCTCCCCATTGCAGCCTCTCTCTCACAGCAGCTCACACTGAAGACAGTAAGTGCGCCTGGAGTTAATGAGTGATTGACAGAAAGGGTGCCCTTGCACAGTAAACCTCCTTGTCTCTTGCTTGTCTGCTGGCGGCCGGACCTTGTTATCGCTGGTGCAGCAGCTTCCTGAAGCTGAGGCCACTCTCTCTGTCCCCAGAGCTGTTTGAAGTCTGGAGTCAAGCCAACAGGAGCCTGATTCTAAGACAGGAAAAGAGAATAGATTCTTCAAGCAATAGATCAAGGAAATTGAGGCTGACGGGGGCAGAATTCTGAAGCAAATGACTGCATGCATTAGTAAATGCTCCAGGCCTGTCTGGAGTCCAATTAGTGGTGGTGGTGGTTTTAAAAAGAATTAGGAATAAATATTTGTGAGCACTTAGAAAAAAGTTGATCAACATAAGCCATCATTGATTAAAAAATAACAGGCTGTTTTTGCAGTTGGGGTTCCACTCACCCTCCTGTCTCGGATTCCATGCACGTAAGGAAGGATAAAGGTTTGGGAAACACCGGATCGAGGAATGAAGATCCGGGAAATCCCCCCAGACACCTGTCCATCTGCAGCAATGCAAAGCTGTCTCATAAGCGTAGTCTAGCAAATCAGTTTAGACTTGCGGCTTCAGTGAGTTTCGTTGTCCAGCCCGCTCTCCCTCCCTGCTTCCTTTCCTCCTGCCCATCCTGAGACTGAGATGGCGGGCCCATTCCCTCACCCCGGAGCTGCAGATGAGGCTAAGCCCCGCCGAGGGCTTCTGCACCTGCCAATGAGGGGCTGCACTGGAATTCTGCCGCCCTCCCCTCTGTGGCCCCCTCTCTACCACAGTGTGGCCTAGAGATTGAGTGGCTCCAGCTCTGTCCAGGAGCTGGAATGAAACCAGAGCAGTAATACTTGCTCTTTCTCCCTTATGGCTACAAATGCCTGCATGGAAAAGGAGGGGCCATTGCTCTCCTTTTTGGGGACTCTGTTTCCATGACCAGTTGATTAGAAGACTGGTGTAGATCCTAACAGCTAACATTTATCAACTGCTTTCCTAGGCCAGGCCCTGTCCTAAGAACTTGACATGTATGAGCTCATTTAATCCTCACTCAGCCCTCCTAGGAAGATGTGGTTTCCATCTCATGTGTTGCCACATGCATAGGGTAATGCAGCTGTTAAAGGGCAATGCTGGGATTTATACCCAACCATCGAGTCCAGAGTGGGAGCCCTTACCCATGACACCACCACCCGACTGTGCCTCTGCAGACCACCAGTGGAGCCCAGGGCGAAGGTGGATTTCTCTAAGGCCTCTGACACCTCTAAGAGGTCTATGAATACAGCGGGAAAGTAAGGCTTGGCATTGTGCAGTTAAGAGGGTTGTTAGTAACTGAATGAACCAGTGAACCCAAAGGATACTGATTCCCACCAGGGCAGAGGAGCCCCATCGTGGGGGTCATCCAAGACCCCAGTGCCCTTATCTAATCTGCGGATATGGGCGATATTGGGTGCCTGAATCAAATCCAGAGACTTGGAGAAGATGGACCAGGGCCTTTAGTCCCAGAGACCAACCCCATAAACACGGTATGTCCTAACAGGAACACAGCAAAGCATTTCAAGTCTTGCCCTTGCGCCGGATCAACAGTAAGATATATTTGAAAAATAATTGATAAAAGCTTAGGCTGTATTAATTACTTTTAAAAATTGTCAAGAACTCAGGCTGATTGTGTTAATTAGTTAATTAATTTATATGACAACTAAAATGTTTGAAAGGCCAGAGGCAGGTGTCCTTTGGGAGGAAGAAGGATAAGATGAGAGAGATTTGAAACCCTATCACATGAAGAGAGAGTGAGTGAGAATGTTTACTCCTCAGAAGAGAGCGTTTGGATGGGATGGGAAGCCATCTCCAAACATCTGAGGGGTCATCTCTTGGAGGAAGGATGTTGGCTGCAGAGGGCAGAGCTGGGAGCAAAGGTTACGGGCGGTGGTGGGGGGGGGGCTTGTTTCACTGCTGTGCAAGATGGGGACACAGAGTTCCCCATCTGCTCTTGGGACAGTTTTAACAGCTAGTGTTTACTGAGGGCTCCGATGTCCGCACTGAAGTTAAGGTCTCTGTACGTCAGGTAGAAAGTTGTGGATCAAATGCATGCTTACCACTCAGAGGGCCTCCCAGCATCATTAGTGAACTGTCATTTTACCGACACTTGATGAGTGACCTCACTTGATAGTTGCCCTGTTGACTGTTGTTATTCTATCAGTAGTCTTTTATAGATGAGAAAATAGAGACGTTAATTTACTTTCCTGCTTTTAGTTACTGGCTTATAATGATCTGGACCCAAGTATTCCTGCTACTAATACATTCTCCCAAGGTTACATACATAATAAGGGGTCACTCAGAAAAATAATGTGAGCTGCTAATGAAAGCCATCTGTGTAATCTTACTTTTTCTAGTATATATAAAAATATAAAAAGAAACCAGTGAAATTACTTAGTTTCCATCTCTCTCTCTCACACACATATTTACACACACATATATACTGTATAAATGTATATCTTAACCCAACACACTAACCGAATTGACTCTATTATCATTTGATGCCCAGCTGGCATGGCTCAGTGGGTGAGTGTGGACCTATGAACCAGGAGGTCACAGTTTGATTCTAGGTCAGGGCACATACCCGGGTTTCAGACTCCATCCCTAGTGTGGGGCGTGCAGGAGGCAGTTGATCAATGATTCTCTCTTATCATTGATATTTCTCTCTCTCTCTCCCTCTCCCTCCCTCTCTGAAATCAATAAAAATATATATTAAAAAGTAAACTATTAACATTTGTTCAAATGATGTAACCAACACTAAAATTATTAGCACCATTTTACATGCTGTTTTTCACACTAAGCCTCCTGTCTGTTTCCCACTAACTGAATATCTCAGGCCGGACTAGCCCCATTCAGGTGGTCAGCAGCTGCTTGGAGCTCTTGCTGCTAAAGAATAGCCAGCACAGGGTTACAATTTCAGCCTCCTGGGGGTGGGGGGTGGGGGTGGGTGGAGTGGGTGTGAAATTTAAAGGGGAGCTTTGCCTTCCACCTTGGACTCTAGTGCCTCTCTGTCCCCAGCTACCCCTTTTGGCAGTTTGAAGGAGTGCTTGCTCCTGCCTTTGCATTTTCTGGTGGAACCGACGGAGATATTTCTGAATTTGGAGAGGACAGATGTTTCTCCTGCAACCTTCCAACAAGCGTCCCTTCCCTCCTGGCACCTAAGCTGGGAGTTAATGTGTTTGATTTCTGCTTAGACAATGAGTAAAGTAGGTTGCATGAATTAAAAATGTACTCTTAAGTACCAAGTTGGGGGTAGAACATCTTGCTTTATGCAAAGTTATGCAAAACTAGGGAGTCCCTGGCTTCATTAATCAGAAATAAAGCTTGTAGTCCATTGATGTGTAGGTCAGCGTCAGGGTAAGGAAACAGTAGACCGCCTTGTTCTGCGGTTATTTTTGCCTCACTGCCCCCGGGTGGAGGCCAGGTGTCAACACAAACACATCAGCCACTAAGGTAGCTTTAAAACAACCCACCTTAGTTTCCCCTCAAAATTCCAAACCCGCTGCCAAAAAGGAAGGCGTGTAAAAGGTGCCACGCGCTGCGGGCCTCCTGGAGGTGGCGCTAGGAGGGTGAGGGAGTTAATGAGTTCCTGCAAAAGGCCGCCTGTGAGCTCATCCGAGAAGTCATGCTCGGCGCACACATTATTTATAGCAGATCTGAGGCTTGCACGGTGTTTGACATTTAATTTTAAGTAGGGGGACTTCAAAAAGTGTGGGGACTCCCCTCCCCCCAACCATCCCGGTAAGTGCAGGGGCCAGGCACCGGCAGGCAGGGGGCGAAAGCACCGGCCACGCGCACCCAGGCGCAGGTGCCCGGGCGGCCAGGCGCGGGCAGCGGCAGCTCGGAGGAGAGTTCGGGGCTGGTGTGGACGCCTTGCAGATGCACACTGTGTCCCTGGCCAGCAGGAGGAAGGAAGAGGAAGTGAAGCAGCGGCAGCCGGCGTAGCAGCCACCGACCCGGAGTGTAAGTGCGTGTGCTCCTCCGGCGAGCGCGCGGGCGAGGATGGGCACGGGCTAGAGGCAGACCACCCACCCTGCGCAGCCCCGGCAGGGCCACCGAGCCTCCGGCCACCCTCCCGTGGTCCCGCGTCACCAGAGCTCTGTTTGCAGGGAACCTTCACCTCCGCAGTTGCTGTCCTGCGACCCCTGGCAGGTTCGTAAAGTTTCCAGGGCTGGCGCCGCGTCCCGACTCGCTGACCTCAGCGTGGCCAGGGAGAGAGCTGGGGCTGGGACAGGGAGGAGGCGTCCAGCTCCGGGGGACTCCGGTCGCCACGGAGACACTTTTGTTTCCTCCCTGGGGGCACGGAGGCTTGGGACTGGATGGGGGGTGGGGGGATGGCGGTGGGCGTTGCGGGGTGAATGAAGGCTGTAGGCGCGCGGGCGCTCAGCAGTTGGGGAAGTCTGGACACTAGGGGGACGGGGGAGTGGGAGACGAGGGAGGCCCCTCTTCCCACCCCCCCCAATGGAGCGCAGGGCCCGGGGCCGGGAAAACGTAGAGACGTTTGGCCAAGGCCAGCTGGAGGGGGCTGCGGGAGGATTGAGCTGCTGGTGCTGGGGGATTGGGAACGGCGCAGGCGGCGGGTAATGGGGTTGGGGGCTTGGAGACCTGAGAGGCTGCGCCTGAGAAGGAACTGGCAGCTCAGACTCCCAGCTTTTCTCGGGAGCTGGCAGATGGGAGGGAATCCCCCAGCGAGCGCGCTCCTGGGAGGGAGTTCTGATGGGCTAGGGATGGAGGGCCCCCGAGGAGCTGGAGGGGGTGGTCAGGGCAGCTGGGAGCCCCGGGGAACCACTAAATACCCGCCTCCAGGGACTTAACGAAGTCCCCGCTGGGACCCGGAAAGATGCTGTGTGTGTGTGTGTGTGTGTGGGCGGGGGGGCGGTATTGAATGGATGAGACCAGCAGCCGAGAGGGGGCGCAGGGGGCGCTCCTTCAGAAAAGGGGGCAGCGAGCTCTGGGGGCCTTACAATCAGAGCGGAGGGTTGCCGGATCACAGGAGTAGCTTTGAGGAAGAGGAAATACAGAACTCAGCCTGTCCGGGTGCGCGCGTGTTCCGGGGCGCGCGCTGAGGGCCGTGAGTGTGCGTGTGTGTATGTGTGCGTGTGTCTGCCTGCGCCTGTGTGAGTGTGACCATGGGACTGCAAGGGGCTCCGGAGCCCAGGGACTCTCCGCTGAGTGACCCTCTCCCCCAAGGGGGCCTTTTGAAGTTGACAGGGGTTGTCGGTGCTAGGACCTAGGTTGACCTAAAGCTGCAGGGCTTGGCCCCAGTGGTGACCTGGCTCTGGGGCCTCTGGACAGCTCCCAAGACTCAGAGAACATATTTTATGATGTCCTGTGCCCTGACCATGGGACTCCTCACACCGCTGGCCATGAATGATGCAGACCTAATTCATTATATTTTAGATTTTAGAGAACCTAAGACATGGGTTTCTGCCTTACTCACGTAATTTAAAAAAAATATTTTTATTGATTTCAGAAAGGAAAAGCGAGGGAGAGATAGAAACATCAATGATGAGAGATAATCATTGATTGGCTGCCTCCTGCACACCCCCTACTGGAGATGAGCCTGCAACTCAGGCATGTGCCCTGATCTGAATCCAATAGTGACCTCCTGGTTCAGAGGTCGATGCTCATCCGTTGAGCCACACTGGCAGGACACTCCAAGAATTTTTAAAAACTAGATGTACTGGTTGTCTTCTGGGGAAATTGTGAGGGAATGACCTGGAGTGTTGGAACTCTGCAGGGGGGGTGGTGCCAGGAGGGAAGGGGCCCAGGGAAGATGCTTGGTAGGTGTCAGAGCGGGGCAGGCTGGGAGACCAGCCAGGAACGGGGTCTGGTGGAAGGCACTGAGGACCAGGGGCAGTCACTGGGCTACAGGGTGGATGGGCCTATTGATGGCCATATCCACCATCCATCCCCTTCCCAGGTCTCATCTCTCTGCCCTTCTTAACTGCAGCCACTCTGCCTGCCCCACATTCTTGTTTATCACCACACTCTCTCCCCAGGGCCTTTGCACATGTTGTTCCTCTTGCACAAGGAGCTCTTCCCTACATGTCCAGGTGGCTCCCTGCCTTGCCTCCTTCTGGTCTCTTCTCAGTTGTCAGCGTACAGGAGGCCTTCCCTGAACACCTCAGACAAAATAGCAACTTGCCACTCCCTGGTTCTCTTAAGTTGCCCAATTTCCCCCCTTACTACTTAATTGTATATTGATTTGTTTATTTGATTAGTGCATGTCTCCCCCGTTAGATGGAAGTGCCATGAGGGCAGGGGCCTAGTCTTGTTTACAGGTCCAGAGTCTAGAGACTCCCAGCAGAGTAGGTGCTCAATAAATACTTGCTGACTGACTCAGTTAGCGACGCCCATTGCAGGCCATGCTCACCAGGGAAATGTGCCGCAACATATTGTAGCATCAGCGGCAGGTAAGGAGCCCAGGCAGCAGACCGGCTCTTGCTTCCGTGTGCTCCCTCCTGTGCCCCGCTGCTCTTCCCGCAGACCCCTTTCCGCCTTGAGTAGACCCCTCCCTTAGCATTTCAGCCCAAAGAAAGGAACCGAGTGGTTCCTCGGGAGAGTGGGAAACAGGTACAGATCATCAAAAACATATAACCACTCCGGAGCTGGTGTTCATCCCTCTCCTTGGAGACTGTCTTTTCAAAGGGAGACAGTCTTTTCAAAGGGAGTGTTGCTTTAGCCAAGGAAACACTCCCCTAGGAAGAAGCAGACATACACTGTATCCCACCCTGCTCTCCCAGCAGGTGGAAGTGGGGGCAGCGGAGGAGCGAGGAGCGGAGGTGAGAGAGGAAGGAGAGGGAGGGAGAAAGGAGAAGCCGGGTGGCAGATGCAGAGGGGAAGAGAGAAATGCCCAGAAGAAAAATGAAAGAGAAAACAGATGAGGGGCTTCTACTGCACTGCTAAATCATAAGCGTTTGTTACAGTGTTGAGCTAGGACAATACTTAAGTGTTTCACAGTAATTTACCCCTGTGGGTATTCGGTGTGAATGGGTGGGGAGATGTGGAGAAGTGCTTTGAAGCCCTTTGCAGAGAGGAAGTGGCTGGGGGCGTGCCAGGGAGCTCAAGTGTATGCTCACTTGCTTAGGTAGCACCTTCCTGAACCCGGAGGGTCTGGAGGCAGTCGTTCCCACAGAGGGCTCTCCCTGTCGGATCTGAGACAGTAGGTACCCTTCAGGCTTGTCACCGAGGCCTGCAACCACAGGTTCGTGCCGGAAACCATCCGAGTGGATAGTTTGGCTTGGAAGACATTCATTCTGTTGAAGTTGGGAAGGTGGGGAGTTACTGTACACCACAAAGCCTCGAGTGTTGGCCCTCATTATGCAAGGAGTTCTGTCTCCTAGTCAGCCAGTCCCGGTGCCTAAAGGGAGGGTCGCAGCCCAGGCGTGGATCTCACTCTCCATTGATTAGGTCCAGACCAGCAGTTTGACGCACACGAGAGGAGAGACTACAGTGGAAATGGAGTGTTTCAGAAAACAGACATTGGATCTTAGTGTCAAGTGTTATTGCTTAACTAGAAGCCTGGTGCACAAAATTCATACATGGGTAGGGTCCCTAGGCCTGGCCAGCGAGTAGGGCCAATTAGCGATTAGGCTGGGGCCTTCCTTTGTTCCGCACCGCCCCCTGATGGTCAGCACACATCATAGTGAGCGATTGAACTCACGGTCTTCTGGTCGAACTCCCGAGGGGACAATTTGCATATTAGGCTTTTATATAGAGAGCTAGATGTGAGTCATGGTAAAAAAAAAATCTGTATTTATGATTCTGAAGGCCCTAGGAATCTACCTTTTGAACCAGTTTGCAAGAGATTCTGACGAAAGTGGTCATAGTGCTGTACTTTAAGAAATGCTTAGCTGTCCCCTCCCCTTACAAAAAGCTGTTGGCTTTATCTCCTGAAGAGAGGTTATTTCCAAATGTTGGATCAGATGCCATAAATGCAACAGCCGTGGACTTGACTTTGAAACACTTCTGTTTCCAGACCTTGGTGGAGTGCTAGGCCTGATTTTCACTTCGGAGACACGGAGGAGCAGGACATTCGTTCATAATAACTCTCTGGCTTCAGTTAGAGTATAAAGACTGAAGATCTTCTTTTCTGTCCAACTTTCAATTTAAAGCTTTTGAGGTCTTTGGAACTTTGCTCAACTTTCCCTCCCCTATTTTACACCTAGGATTACCCCTTACGCATGATTTTAATAACTCTCAGGGTATTGCAAAGACAGTAGTCATTTCTTCGGGGGGCAGGCACACTACGGGCCACGTAATTAGATGAAGCATTGCAGCTGACCTGGCCTGGGACTGGCCAACCAGAGAAGAAGGAGGCTCAGAACTTCCGCACTGTCCCAAACATCTAGGGGACGGTGTGGCTCTGGTCATGTGTGTGGCCTGTGGAAGCATGTGAATGGGCCTAGCACAGTGTTCTAGGTCCAGCAGAACTGGCCTGAACACACACTGCCACGCTGGTTGGAGCACTCCGTTTTCTGGGTAACTTAGGAGGCCTGCGCACTAACAATCGGAACTCATTGATAACAGCCAGAACTGAAGCCTGCAAACGCTGGCATGATCCACAGTGAAGTTAGCCTGAGACTTAGCGCTCTCTTTTCTCAGCATTCACGAGGTAAGTGCAGGGACAGCTGGAGCAGTTTCATCACTGGCCTAAGGTGGGTGAACAGCCAAGGATCTGGTAGGAGCCGTGTGGGAGAAGGGATGCTAGCTCACCAAACAGAACTCACAGCATCCAGCGGCGAGTGCCGAGTAGAGAAATTAGGCGTGTAAATAGGGGATGCTTCGCAGTCAGTGCTCTGGGCCCCCACAAAACCTGATTTCCAGAACCTGAGCAGGATTATTATTGGAACCTCGGTTTTAGGAATCGAGACTACAGTCTTCACTGTTTTCATTACAGTAGTTACTGCGAGGAACAAAGTCCTCGGTAGGAAGCATTGGAAAACCCACCACTCCTGTTGGGAGCGTTGTGCCTGCTGGGTAAGGAGCAGGGTCTGGGGCCATGATCAGGGAAGGCCTGATTGAGCACTGCCCCAGTGGGCATGAAGTCACAGCATCCGTGGGACATTTTTCTGCTTGTGCCAACAGCTGACACCCTCCCGGCTGGTATGCTGCTTGGAAATGATGGGAGACAGCCAGTATAGCATTGCCATCCAATTTTATAGGCATGGCTCGGAGGAATGAAATGTCACGGGTGTTTGGAGAGTAGATCTGAGCCGACACCGGCTTCTCGGCCTCTTCCCTGCTGCTTCTGTCCTGAGGGTCACGACGCCTGTGTTTGTTACTTGCTCCTCTTGTTGTTTTCCTGGGCTGCCCTGGTCTGCAGTCAGGACCCCCAGATTGAGCCGTAGTGCACTCCAGGTGTACCCTGGGTGCTGATGGATGTGCCCAGGGTTGCCGTGGCCCCCAGAGCTGTGGCCACCACCCCTGAGGCCCAGTTTTTCAGAGCTGGCACCTGCCTTTGGATAGCTCACCCTGAAGTTGACCTTCTGAGCATTGAGAATGGAGCCTGCTCTCAGAGACAGCAATGCCTATCACCCAAGCTCATGATAACGAAGCATATAAGCTAGGATGCAATTCATTAACCAAAAACGAGAAAGTTGTTTGCCAAGGACAATAGAAACATATTCCTTAGCCAACACGTTTTTCTCCTTGGATGAGTCATCATGAAAGCAAAAATATGGGACCATTTTGGGGGAACCAACTGGGGTGAGGGAATACACTGAGAGTATTTTCCTGCTGGCCATACATTGGCTACCTCTCCTGATCTGCGGATGAACACCAGCTCAGGGTGCCGCAGACTGCAGGGCCGTTTCCCCCGGGAGGAGCCGAGGCTACGGATTCTGTTCTTTTCTACTCGCAGGCTGCTGCCCATGTTACGTTGACCTTTATTTCAGGCGATCTTAACCTCCGCATTTTTCACTTTGGGGCTGGATAATTCTCTGTTGTGGGCCGCCCTGTGCATTGTAGGCTGTTCATTAGCATTGCTGGCCTCTGCCCTGGAGATGCCAGGAGCGGCACCACCTGTCGGAACTAAAAATGCTTGCACCTGGCATTGCTCTGGGTGGGGAGGGGAGGGGGCCACCCTCCTCCAGGTGAGAACCACTGGTGCTGGCAGAGCTTGTGTTGGGCTGGCAAACTTGGAGAGACAGAGCTATGCTTTTGAAGGAAGCTACCTGGAAGACACACAGGTGTATGGCAATATTATTCGTGGCTGGCCGTGGTCAGCAAACTGCGGCTCGCGAGCCACATGAGGCTCTTTGGCCCCTTGAGTGTGGCTTTTCCACAAAATACCACGGCCTGGGCGAGTCTATTTTGAAGAAGTGGCGTTAGAAGAAGTTTAAGTTTAAAAAATCTGGCTCAAAAGAAATTTCAGTCATTGTGCTGTTGGTATTTGGCTCTGTGGACTAATGAGTTTGCCGACCACTGGGTTAGACCTTCCTGTGCCATCAGACAGGCCAGACTTTCAGCAACAGTTACAAGGGCCCGGTTTTCTGTTTACAGGTCATTCCTTAGACCAGGGGTGGGGAACCTCTCTTCTGCCCAGGGCCATTGGGATATTTATGACACCATTCGTGGGCCATACAAAATTATCAACTTACAAAGTAGCTGCTATATTTGGTCACACATTTAATTAACTCACCCCTAATGCCTTGGCAGGGCCAGACCAAATGGTTTCTCGGGCCTTACACGGCCCCTGGGCCGGACGTTCCCCTCCCCTGCTTACACTGTAACATGGCGTAGTCACAGGTGGTGGTCTCACTCCTTCTGGCCCTTCCTTTCTTCCAGATGTCCTCTCGAGCTTTCTTCCCTCCTGATTGCCATTGTCTTCCTCACTCAGATTGGTTTCAAGTTCTTATTTCACGTCTGTTTCTTCATGGCGTCCCTTGGCGAAGAAGACTGTGTACCTAGCGATTTTAGGTCGCGGTTTCCTTCGCGGCCTTGGATTCTGTCCGCCGGCTCCCGCGGCAACTACAGCCTGTACATAATGGGAATAAGATAGGCATGTGAGGGAGGGATGGATCCAGGCCCCGTTTGGCTTCTCTGGAGGCCTGTGTGGCAGTGCTCAGGAAACGTCCCCTGGGAACGAATGACAGGGCGATCGGCCAGCTCCTCTGCTTGTACAACGCCCCTCGGCTGGCGGGTTAGTGATGGGTATTGATGTTCCGTTTAGTGTGACCAGGACTGCTCAGCGGGTCAGGGGAGCAGCGTGGAGGGACTGCTGCACGGGGAGCCCTTTCCACTCGGCCCCTTAGGTGTCTGCCACGTTTACTTCCTCAGGCCCTTACCTGTACCCTTTGGGGACTTGCGCGTGTGGCTGCAGTTGCTGTGGCATGCAGAGCCGTGGAGCCGTATCGCTGGCTCTGGACTGGGTCTGTCCCCGTCAGCAGCCTCCAGTCCCAGCCCTGTCGCCACCCTCCGCCACCCTCCGCCCTTCCTTCCGCCCTTTGTGACTGTTTTAGTTTGCACTGCGTTCAGTGAGCCAGCCTTTGGCTCTGGGCTCTGTGGCTGAGCGGGGCTGGATGAGCTGTATTTTCCAGGCTGCCACACACCATTACCCCTCATTTCAAAGCACAATACATTTCAAAATAATTTTTTCTCCTGATTTTAGGGTTTTTAACCCAAATGCAGAGCCACAGCTGGCTCAGCCCTTGGCCCTCATAAGGCATGTGGTTTGGGAGGAGGCTGGTGAAGGGCCTTTGGTTAGATGGCGTGTTTTTGGCCGAGTGAAGAGTGAATTCCGATAGCACTCGGCCAGGCTGGTTTGTACTTGACCTCTGCCCACCCTCACCCTGCCCCGCCCCGCCCCGCCCCGCCCACCATCTTTAGGGAATTTGTATAGTGGACCCCGTGCCCTCCTTATTCTAGCGGGGGCCACTCTGGGGGATGTGACTGAGTTCTCAAACATTTAGGTTTGGGGGATGGGGCTGACTCTCACATAGGCTAAATAGTGTGTGCTGTGTATGGATGTATGTGTGGGAGAGAAAGCCACGTGCGTGCACACACCACACACACACACACACACACACACACACACACACGTGCAGGGCCCCTAAGAATAAAAGGCCTGTGGAAGCAAAGACACCATTGTCTCAGCCTCTCAATCCTGTGTTCTCCGTGCTTGTCACTTTTACAGCAAGTCAGCACAAATCCCATTAAACCAAAACTGCTTATCAAGGAGCGACTATGTTTCCATCATCTTTAGACTGACTTTCCTGCCAGGAAGTGACTTCTACTCATTAGAACTATTTTCTCAATTACTGTCTATTCATCCATTGAGAGTTTGAAAACATTTGTCTGGATTTATATGAGAAAGGCACAATAAAACTTTACTTATTAATTGTAGTTTTTTTTTTAAAGAAATGTGTGGCTTACACTTAAGAGGTGTATAAATATTTTCAAATTGAAGTATTGCTGGGCTCACAACACCCATTATAATACTTTGCTCATCCATTCATTCATTCAGCAGCCATTTAAAAAATTGATTTTAGCCCTCGCTAGTTTGACTCAGTGGATAGAGCGTTGGCCTGCTGACTGAAGGGTCCTAGGTTCGATTCCGGTCAAGGGCACATGCCTGGGTTGTGGGCTCGATTCCCAGGAGGGGGCATTCAGGAGGCAGCCAGTCGATGATTCTCCCTCATCATTGATGTTTCTATCTCTCCCTCTCCCTTCCTCTCTGAAATCAATAAAAATATATTAAAAAAATAACATCAGCTTCCCACATTTTCACAGGCTTGCGTTGGGGTCCATTCCCTAGCCACTCCATTGTTCCCCAGGCTAGACGGACAGCCAAGCACCTTCCCTGAGTCACCCCAACTTCGCTGCACATGTGCCCCTCTTCCCCTTGGTTCGATCCCTTCCCCCTGTGATCTGCAGGGAAGGGACAGTGGTTCCCAGGGGAGCGAAGCTGCCGCCTCCTGGTGAAGCTGCCCAGGCCCACAGTGCCTGCCCCACCCCCCCGCTCGCTTTCCTTTATTAATATTAATTAACTAATATTAATATTAGCCAGCTAATGACGCCCATGGCAGTCCCAGCATAATTCATTGCACCAGCTTTCACTCCCCAAAGTTTCCCAGGTTGGACACTTCATTTCAGGGCCACCCTAGGAGCAGCCCCGTGTCTCCATCCCTCCGCATTCTCTCTGGCTACTGCCGTCCCTGTGGCTCCTTTTCTATTTTCTGCTCCTGCGGGAAGGCAGCAACCAGCTGCCAGGCTCCCAGCTCATTAAGCAGTAGCTCATGGGCCTGTCAGTGGGTAATGGCTTTTATGGAGTGGGTCGGAAAAATAAGCCTCCATGCAGACACTAAACTGCCACCAAATATGGGTGTGAGAGAGAAACGTCTCTCCTTGTGCTGAGAAAGGGGGATAGTTCCTCCCCAGCTCCCTTCTCAGTCCCGAGAAGTCACTTCCCTAATCCCTGTGTGCAGCTCAGGTTTGGTACGTGTGTCACTCTCTTCTCCCCAGGAAGGAGATACATGTGAGCTGTTCGGCTGCTGACTTGTCCTGCCTCGTTACTGTGTGTCAGGACTGGTGTGTAACTTTAAATAGGATCCAGTGTTACATAAACATTTAAAGACCCATACAAAGGCTACATAGTGACATACACAGCTTTACGTTAAATCGCTGGAGAATTGCATTCATACCAAAACAGGTATCAGTTTCACAGGGGCTCAAACCTATTAATTCACTTTGGACCCATCTCCAGACGACATTTACATGTCGGAGAGGCGGCCGCCCAACGTCACGTCCATCCGAACAGAGCCCTCACCTGTGCCACACGCCAGATGGCACGCTCGCCTGCGGCCAAGTCCCCCTCACTTTGTCAAGTTCATGTTTGCCCCAGTTGGGTCTGTCACCTTGGCAGGTGGCTTTGAGTGGTCATGCTACTTGGGGAAGGATTGAGAACAGTTTGCTGACAGACCTTTGCCTCAGCAGCGTGTCAAAGAGCAGAGTTGGGGGGCAAACCAGCCATGACCTGAGCCGGGCCTCCGCCAGCGAGGGGCAGAGGGCAGAGGGCAGAGGGCAGGATGGCGCGTTCACTTACATCCCCACCAGATCGCGTCCCACAGCAGTAGACATGGTGTTGTAAGTATTGCTGACTTGTGTAGGGCTATTGAACATCTTTTCAAATATGCCACTAAAAATCTAGCTTGTGACCGTGTCCATAAAACAGTCTGAGAATCGGCACTTAGCGTGGGGAACGATAAGACGCATGAAGGTGTAAGCAAACGTAAGTCGTCATTGTGGAAGTCCCTGGGCAGAGTTTATTTCAGCATCCGTCTTTCAGTAATGAACAGGCATTAGCGTAACTTTTCATAACAAGATCAGTGCAAGGCCCAGAGAAATGGTAGAACAGCAGTTTCAATGTTGGGATTCTTTCAAAATCTGGAAATTGCAGTATGAAGAGTGGGGCTCATCCATTTGAAGTGTGAGGTGCAGGAGGAGGTGTCTAGTATCGTGTGCAGGGGAAAGGGACTCATGAACACTGGCCTTCAGGGTGCTGGAGAGGCACGGGTGTGACCTCTAGGAGCGGGCCGAGTGTATTTCAAATTCTAACGGCTGCCGTGGGTCTTCATGTGCCTCCAGTGTTGGCTTATGAAATACTCTCTCCTCCATGTGTTTGTCCACAGGCATTCATTGAGCACCTGCTGGGTGCGCTGGGGGTACGCGATGTGATACATACACAGCCGTATCCTTCCTAGAGAACGAAATAGACCTGTTGGTGGTTTCACGGGCTGCTTAGACACTGGTGGGGAACTGTACATCGATCAAAAGATCACACAAATGAGTGTGGCATTTAAAGTGTGCCAAGGGCTGTGGGGGAAGGAGAGGTGCTGGGAGGGCCTCTCAGGGGCTAGTCTATTCAGGGAGGTTAGGGTTTGGAGAGAGAGAGAGAGAGAGAGAGAGAGAGAGAGAGAGAGAGAGAGAGAGAGGAGGAATGGATTTTACTGTGGAAGAAGGAGACCCTGCCCGTGACTAGCGTAGGTGGAGGTCATGTGAAGGACAGACTTGGATGTTGAAGGAACCAGAGTGGCCAGGACAGCAAGCCCTCCCGGCCTGGATTGGACCGGAAGGCTCATCGGGCCTTGGGTCTTTATGGGCCTTCATGGAAAGGGCAGCGGGAACCGCTGAAATGTTTTACGCGAGGGAGTGATTTGATCAGCTGTTCGCTTTGCAAAGGTCTACCTGGCCCCAATGTGTACATTTTACATCATTTCAAATTGGTCACAATGTGCTTCCACTCTTACTACTTTTAGAATCTAACCATTTCCAAAAGGATCAATTTAGCCGCTAGTATCTCCTTCAGATTTTAAAGAGCAGCTGAACCGAGTGCTTTAGCATGGGCCTTGCAAGCACTTAAGAATGATAAAGTAACCAGTTCTATGGGTCTTAGACTTCAAAATGCCAGAAGCTGCATTTTAGCAAGTCTCTCAGGTGATTCTCATGCGAAGTGGCCCGGATTCCACTCTGAAAAGCATCCCCCTAGGAAGTGCTGTGGACACAAAGGAACCACAAAGCTCAAGGTGACCCGCACTCTGGCAGCCCGTGGAGGATGGCACCTCTCTGTGGCTCCGGTTGAACTTGGACCTCATCTTCCCATCCTGGAGGGCTTTTCTGCCAGTGCCCTTGAAATGCTGCTAAACCCTCCAAGTTCCTTCTAATTTATTTCCTCAGCCTGTCTGTATGCAGCTGCCTTCTCAGATCTGTGGCTTATGATATTTCACTTTTCATTTTGTCCCCGTTTAATGAGAGTCCTTTGATGTGAGTCCTGAGGCGGTTCTGAGGCTGGGAGGCGGTGGGGAGGCCCGGCCGCCAAGGTGCTGCTTGCTTTGCTCTGGGACAGGAGGCTGAGTGGGCTGCGAGGGGGACAGACCCATCCGCGGTTACCAATAGGGCGCGGTCTTTAGGGACTGCAAGGGCCAGATGCCAGGGCGACTCCTTCTGGAGGCATCTCTGTGGCTCCCTGGTCCCTGGTGCTCTTCTAAAATTCTACGCAGAAAATGGCTGCGATGGAGCGCGTACTGGGCCCACGGCTGCTCCCCGGGGAGAGTAGAGCCCAGAACTCCTGCCCCGATGAAATCAGGTTGAAACGAATATCGTGGGCAAAGTCGGAGAAGTCACAGAAAAGGCATTAGGCGATTTGGTAGGCGAGACAGGCGAGTGAAGTACCCTGGACCCACGTTTCCCAGCCAACAGGACACAGCTCAGCAGTCACCGCCCCTGGGAGCCTGCCGTGATTTCCTGGGACCCCTCCCTGGACACACGGGTGCCTCTCTCTGCTGATGTTCCTCGTGGTTTCCCCCCCAGTGGACTGGCATTCCGGGGGCAGATATTTCCCATGTGGAGCCCACCACCGGCTCTCGGTTCATGCGGGCGGAAGGCAGCTCTGTGGCATCTATCAATGAACCCTGGTCCCACTACAGTCCTTTAAAATGTCTCTCCGTCCCCGCGTGAGGCCCAGGGACACGTGCCTGCGGGATGGAACTCTCACTGTGCTCCGTGTTGCTGAAGGAGGTCCTGCCCGAGGTCCCTGGGACTGAGGTGTGGGCCAGACCAGACTCAGATGTGGCCAGGCCACCCCCGCGGGCTGTGCAGTGCCCTCACCCCGCGGTGGCCATGGTGATGCGCTCCTGTCGCTCCACTGTGCCCACATCGGCCTGGGTGGAGGCACTTTCCGGGGGAGGAAGCCAGCGTGTCATTATCACAGGACTACCTGCAGACGTTTTTTGTGTTTTTTTGTTATTGTTAATTTTCATCCAAGGATATTTATTTTTTTCCATTGATTTTTAGACAAGTGGCAAGGAGGGGAAGAGAGAGAGAGAGAGAGAGAGAAACATCCATGTGAGAGAGACACATTAATTGGTTGCCTCCCGCATACTCCCTGACCTGGGGCCAAGGATTGAACTGGCAACTGAGGCACGTGCCCTTCACCAGGAATTGAACCCAAGATCCTTCGGTCCTTGGGCCGACACTCTAACCACTGAGCCAAACCGGCTAGGGCTGCAGAAGTATTTAGTATTTGTTCCACATGCGCCTCCTTACCATTCTCTCCCAGTCCCCCAAAGCCGATGGGGCAGCGACGTTGGAAGACCCTAACGTGGGAGGATGTTGAAACCATTTCTTGGCATAAATCCTGAAACTTCTCCCCTCGGTGCCTCGTCCATGGTTCAGCCAGCGGCGAATCTGGACAGTGTTTCTCCCTTCCTCCCCGCCAGTGGCCAGTGTCTGTGGCAGCCAGGCTTCCGAGACACACTGGGGGCTGGGACCCTCACCGCAAGGGCGGCTACCACATCTCACTCATTACATTCTGAGAGCGCCGTGGCCTTGATAATTTATGTTTCAAGGCTGTAATTGCACACTATTTTTCTAGCAGCTCTCAGGGGTTTCGGCCCGCAATTGAAACTTGATAGGTGTCCTGGCTCTTCACTGTTGGAATGATTTCTCCTGACGTTCAAGTGCTGAGCTGAGCTCATTTCTCTTAAACCAAAAAGCAAACCCCACTGTACGCATCCGAGTCCACCCTGGGCGTGAGCCTGTTCAGGCCTTTGGAACCACAGTCTCGGACCTTCCACTGCCTTCTCTCCCTCAGTTAAAATAACCAAGTAACTGCTCCTTTCCCCAGGGGGGTTCTGCCAGTTTCCGAGTCAGTCTATTTTAATTGTGCATTCTGGATCTGGGGGAACAACCTCAGGACGGGACTGGGGACCCACTGGGTAGACCGGAGCTAAACGCCACCCGTCACCTGAACTGCATGAGCGCCAGCGCTGTGTGTGAGCGAACGGTAATATGTGGGGTCCCCTGGGATTAGGGTCTGTTCGGAGCCCGTGTCCAGTAGTCCCCACATGGTCTGACTGGTTCCTCTCCCCAGTGACAGTCCCCCTTGGAAAGGCCGCAGGGCCCTTTGGCGAAGGCTGGGAGCAAGGCCAACAGCGTACACTTTTGGCAATTACCAGGGTCCTTCTTGAAGCCCTTCATTGAAGGGGTTCTGGAACATAAAGTGGTTCACGTCTGGAAATTGATGGAAGGGTCGTGACTCCGTCTTTCTGATTCAGGTCCAACTTTCCTTCACTTGACATGGACGTTTTCTGCTTCTGCAGATCAAGTCAGGATGTAGTAGGCTTCCCGTCGGTGTTGGTTCTGGAACACCACGATGAGCCAGCGTCACAGGTGTGTGCGAATCCGACCCTTGTGATTACCGCCTCAGTTCTGCTGTCCGTGCAGCAACCAGGCCACACTGGCAGGGGCTTACAGAGAGCCCTCGCCTGCTGGAGGCCTGAGCCCTCCTGCGCCCTGAGGCATCTCTCCCAGCCGTCTTGGTGGGGGCAGTGACTGAGGCAGGATCAGGTTGAGATTTCTCATCACCTACTTGCCGTGGGCAAAATCATGAAGTTCTCATACCTTCTGATAGCATCATTATTGAGCTACTCATACTGTCAAGGCTGCATCTTAAATTTAAACACATTTGGCCAGGCTGGCCTGGCTCAGTGATTGAGGGTCGACCTATGAGTCAGAAGCTCATGGTTCAATTCCCAGTCAGGGCACATGCCTGCATTGCGGGCTCGATCCCCAGTAGGGGGCGTGCAGGAGGCAACCAACCAGTGATTCTCTCTCATCATTGCCGTTTCAATCTCTCTCCCTCTCCCTGCCTCTCTGAAATCCATAAAAATATATTTTAAAGGTTTAAACACATCTGGATGAGGATGAAGGAGGCCTGGGAAAAGGTCACACTTCGCCCTAAGAGGCGTGTAAGTGCCTACACCACTCCCTTCCGCTTCGGGGATAAGCACAGGCTGTCAATTAACAAGGACAGAGCTCCCCTCCTCAGCAGCGGTTTGTGTATTTCTCTACTTTCACCCGTGGGGTCTTTGCGATTTTGGAAGCATTAAGGTGCAGCCGATTCCCTAGGGCCTTTCCCATGCGCCCCTCGAGTCATTGGTCTGCTCTTCAGGGTACAGACAGACTTGGCCCGTGCTCCAAAATGAAATGTCACCGCGGGTTCTGCTTCCCAATCGTCGTCGTCGGGGTGGCATGCTCTGAGCACATATGCTGTTGGACCGGTTCGGCCCAGTGCCGGTCCGTAGCCGAATGTTCCGTTCAGACAAGGCTGCTGAGGAGCAACGTGACAGGACTCATTAGCCTCTTGCCAGATCTCCTCTGAAGAGTTATTTTTGTGTTCGTACAATTTTAATATGTGGGGATAGGCTGTACCATTTTCCAGGCGCCAAAAGTGATCATTCATTGTTTTCTTTTTTTTATTAGGCGCTATTTTAGCTTCAAAAATAGTTTATTTTTTATGGGCCGTGCTGTGCCTTTGACCCAGTTCTTTTCCCTGGGATGTGTGTCCTAGGAAGATGAGGTTTATGATCTGAATGATACCTGGAATATTAATTCCTTTAAAATGAAATCACTGACCCCGGCCTCCTCCATCACACACGCACACACGTGCTCCTCCCCGAACATGCCTGTTTTCTGTTAAAAATGCCTTGGGAGTCCCCTGGGGAGAAGGGCCTCCTCTCCCTGTTTGGCAGGAGAGAGGATCTGCCGAGGCCTGTGGGACGCAGCTGGGAGCCACGGCCTCTGAGCCGGCCGAGCTGGGCAGCGCTGTCCTCTCAGCTCCTTTCAGCAGGACCAACCTGTGGGTGGGGTGCCACGCGAGGGGGCGTGGGGGGGCGTGGACCCTGCCGGCATGAGCGTGCCGTTCTCAGGAGTGAGCTGTCAGCAGCTTCTCCTCTGCCTGTAGTTGGCTGCAGCCTGGAAATGGATAAGTGACAGCTATGCAAAGGGCTTTAGAATAATGCAGCTTCAAGTACAAACCTTAGAGCAAGGATTTCACAGGCTACTGCTCCTGCCCGTTTCTCTTCACGAAAAGGGGTGACTGTGGGGGGTCCACAAACAGCTGACGTGATGGTCTGTCGTTGGCCGTTTTATTTGTGACTCGTCACCACATTCTGTATGGGTATTTTTGCCGTCTCACAGGGGCTCTGCCTTTGCTGACATTACATTGGAGTGGTCCCTGCCAGCCCACGGTGAGGCACCTGGGGCTGTGTCACCTGGGGGACACACAGTTCCGTAACATGAGCTTTTCCTGGGGGTGGGGGCAGGGGACACAGGCGTTCTTGTTCTTGGCTGGGTGCCAGCATGCCTGTTAGGTGCTTTTTGTGAGTTTTAGTTTTAGAGTATGAAAGTCTTAGGCCAAAACATACCTTTTCAAATTTGATTTTTTTCCATCATCATCTATTTATCCTCTCTATGCCCTCTTCCACCTCCACCCCTGCCCCACAATCACCACACCCAAAACATACCTTTAAAAATGTCTCCCCATCGCGCAGCCAAGGTAGCTGACCCTCGAATTGTCATCTTTTTTACCCCTGTAAATTGAACTGCAGAAGAGTTGTCCCTTTTGGCAAACAGTTTTGTTCCAAATAAGGACACATACTAATTTGCTTGGCAGAAAAAAGGAGTGGAAATATCTGAACTTGAGAGAGAATTCTCAATGCCATTCTTGCTTTGGAAGCAGCAGCTCAGCGTGCCCTTGGCCAGCTCTGGCTTCTGGCTGGCGCACGGTTTGGATCTAGCTTCTGAAACGGGCGCCTTGCTGGTCTGAACCGCGATGCTTCCTTGGGGTCATCAGGCAGCATTTGCAAAGGTGAATCTGTGATGTTTTCAGGGGAGAAGAGAAAGAACGTTTGATTGAAAGGATCTTGGAGGCCCTAAGCTAACGTTTCCTGGCGTGGGGTGGTGAAGGTGAGTTAGGTATCCAGGCTGGCTTTTAAAACAGATTTAAATAATTAATTATTCATATCAGTGCATCTTAGGAAAAGTATACCAAGCACATCAAACCTGTGATTGCTTAGGTTTTCTTGCTTAGGCTGAGACGAAGGTAAACTAATCTTAAGAGAAATAAGGTTACATATAATGGGGCTGGGCAATGACGTGGCTAGAGAGCCACCGAGGTGCCAAAGTCAGCTTAGCTGTGGCCTTGAGACCAGAATCCAGGAAAGTGCCTGACATTGGTGAAGCGTGACAAGGACAGCTAGCCTTGGCCAAGTGTTGACTGTGTGATGCTAAGTGATTTATATTGTTCTCTCCTTTAATCCTCACTACAGTTCCCTGGGTTAACCACCCTTAATATACTTACTTTATAGGTAAGAAAACTGAGTTGAGGGAGGGTGAGTAATGTGTCCAAGGTCACAGGGCCAGGAAGAGGCAGAGCAGAAGGGAAGGGAAGGAGGCCCTTAATATACTTACTTTATAGGTAAGAAAACTGAGTTGAGGGAGGGTGAGTAATGTGTCCAAGGTCACAGGGCCAGGAAGAGGCAGAGCAGCAGGGAAGGGAAGGAGGCCACGCCTGCTGTTCTGAAGATGGCCTGCAGGAGGGATCCTGGGGTTCGGAGGCTCAGAGGCCTGGGGGCAGATACTTATCAGGAGCTTAAGAAGGCTCCACTGCTTGGCACCAGGGACCCCAGAGACTTGCCTGAGACTTCTGTGAGTGAGGGTTTTGAAGTTTATTGGAATGGGGACTCACAGGGCTTTTCTGGGGAGGTTCTCTTTATACATTAGCAGTTCAATGCTGAGAAGCCTGTAGTTAGAAATCTTTTTTTATTTTTCTGTAATATTGATGGCTTTCAAACTCAGTTAACCACAGGTTCCCTTTTTCTCCAGTAAAACCTGGTATGTTTTATAGAACCCATATTCTCTGGAGCACCCATGTAGGACCCAACCTAATCCTTTTCACTCACTTTACACACGAGAAACTGGAGGTCCATGATGACTTGGTCAAGTCAAAACTAATTGTTGGCAGACTTTGCGTCATTAATCATTAATTTAACATATAAATCCAGCGTCTCCCTAGGAACTGGGGTATAGCAGGGAACAAATGAACAAGTTAAAGATATCGGAAGACATGTCAGTAATTGTAGTTGATGGTAAATCTGTGAAAGTTAGAAATCCTCACTTTTCTGCATCTTCTCACGATAGAAGGCATGCCTTTTTCATCTCCATTTCCCATTTTCTAGCACGGAGCAGGAATGAATCTTTAATTCCTATTTGTGAGTAAATGAATGAGTTGTTGATGATTTTGGGGGGGCGGGAGTCTTTCCTATTTTGTTACAAAATGGCCAGTTAAAAACATTGCTATTAGGGTTGGTGTGTATTTGGTGTGTAGCACACACTGACAGTTAAAACAAAACATTAAACACAGAATGATCTGGGAGGTCCCCAGGTGGAAGTAGGTGTCTTGGTCACCTCTTAAGGAGTCCAGTTTGGAATAACACTGACATGAGGTAGTCAATAGAAGATGGGTTATTTATGAGAGAATCCATATTTGAAAATCATCTCTGTCAGTTCCTTAGGGTTGCCAAATTGTTTCATTGGCTAGAATTTTCAGATCACATCTCTTATTTTTATTCCTGGGCTTTTACCATGTTTCCAAAGCGCCAGAATCTCTAAGGTTCTACTCCAATCCCAATGTCTACAGATTCCTGAGGAGTCCAAGGTTTGCTCAGACGTAACAGAGGTGAGTCACCAAATCTTTTTTTTTAATTATATATTTTATTGATATTTTACAGAGAGGAAGGGAGAGTGATAGAGAGCTAGAAACATGGATGAGAGAGAAACTTCGATCAGCTGCCTCCTGCACACCTCCCACTGGTGATGTGCCCGCAACCAAGGTACATGCCCTTAACTGAAATCGAACCCGGGACCCTTCAGTCCGCAGGCCGACGCTCTATCCACTGAGCCAAACCGGTTTCGGCAAGTCACCAAATCTTAATGAATGGCCAGTCCTTCAAAGCTGGAGTGAGGGGGAACTGATGTGGGTCCTGAGCGAGCAAGCTGTTCGGTGATTTTCTGAACTGTGCGGCACACTGTGGCCTTCCAAATCTCTGCCCTTGAAAACGGAAAAGGACTGATGGGACGGAGGGTGCAGAGCTTGCTCCTGTGCATGGTACATTTGAAGCATACCCACACAGCTGGCTGATGGTGGTACAGCAGGTGGGGTGTGGGAGTCCACTGGACCAGAGGTTCTGAGCTGCCCAGGTGGCCAACACTGGTAGGAAAGATAAAGAAATCCAACAAGCCAACTAGTAGGAAGATAAAGTCAACCAAGCAAATGGCTTTTCCACGGGCCTCGCTCCTTCTCAAAGGAATCTGCGGCTGAAGCAGACCGTTCCACTGTGGAGGAAATGCCGACCCGAAGCTGGCACGCTCTCAGCTGGCATGCTCACAGCTGGCACGCTCACAGCTGGCTCCAGTTTGCTTTGTCCTGGGAAAGGGAAGTGCCATGCGGGACCTGCTCCGTGTTCCACAGGGGCTCCCTGCTCCTGAGGGGCCCCACACAGGAGGCCACGGATTACCACCTAGCATGGCCCTCAGGCAGCACACACTCAACACGTCATCCCAGGAAGATCACTTCTCTTAGGAGACGGGTGTCCTGGGTTTCAGAGAGGGCTCTTCCAGTAGAGGACACTTTTATAAGTTAAAACAAAAGAAGGGGAAGGAAATATGACAGCATCTGTCAGATTCATTTCTAGCTTTCTCATGGAAATCTAGGTTTCCTCAAGAGGGTATTTTCCTCAGAAGCAGTTGTTTATTTCATTCTGCATGGCTTTATGGATTATCACAAAATCAGACTTTTTTTTTCTGGGGAAAAGAAGAAAAAACTTACATAAGAAGGTTAGGAATTGGGATAGATGTTTGAGAAGTAAAATGAAATGGACAGCTGTGAGTTTATTTAGCCTTAGAAGTGAAAGCAGAGCTCTTAGAGGTTAGGTAAGGCGATGCGGGCTTCATCGTATCTGTAAGAGTTTATTGTAGGCTGTTAGAGGAATGACTGACTATAAAGAGTGATGAAATGATGGCCTATGTTATTGAAGGGGAATGGTGGACTTTTCTCTCTTTCATGTTTTTAGGAAATAATCTGTAACATGAAAGACATTAGTGCAGGGCAAAGAGCATGATGCCAGGAGCCTGAAGGAGCCAGGCCTGAATCCCACCTTTTCCGTTGGTGAGATACGAGAGTCTGAGCAAGTTCGGTGATGCTTTTGAATCCCAGTCTCTTTATCGTAAAACCTCCAGAGGATGCTATGCCATGCGTGACAGGCCTGGCACCTGGGGCATGCCCAGGACATGAGAGCTTTCATTATGAGCCATGAGTAGAACAGGAAGTACCACAGTGGTGCCACCTGCCTGGAGAGGAGCTTTGAAATGCCCTTTAGAGGTGCTTTCAGACCGGATGTGATAAGTGTGGCCTCAGGCTTGTCGGAGGGTTTTTATTTTATTTCCGAAGAAATCTTATAATGTATCATTACTAGAATACATTTTGGAGTTTTACAATCAGCTAACTGATTGTAAAATTCTAACACCCTTTTCCTAAATAGGAAGACGGGTATTGCCTGCTTCCTCTGTCTATTTGTCCACTTGTTTAAAGATTTTAAAATTCACCTGGACATTTAAAACCAGAAAGCCAGTGGCTTCATGACTAAACAAAATTCCCTAAGAGTGTTGCGTATTTCTGCCAACAGCTGACTCCTCTAGGAGGCAGGAAAACCACCGGCTTCTCTGTCAGTGCTCTTGGTGTGTTGAGTCTTGTACCAGATCCCTTAGGCTAAAAGGAAGCACAGAATTTTTGGGTGGAAAATCTGATGAATTAAGCCAGTAATATCTAACCTCTTGGCTAGGGACATGTAAATTCTTTGTCTAAACTCACAGAAATGGCTCTCTGGGGGCTGGAAAAGACTGATAAATAATGCAAACGCGTTCCTCATTGAATTGACTCCTCTGGATGCGCTGTGTGTAATTGGTAATCGATACACAGTGTATGCTGGCTTTGTGAAATTGTCTCGGGCCGGGGTCAGGATGAGTCTGTGGTGCTGAAACACAGGAAAGCTAATTCCCTAATGCCGGGATCGGCTTTAATCTTGTTAGCCAGATGTTGTTGCCATTAGAGCCAGTCAGTCAGACTGGCCACAGATATCTCAGTTGCACAATGCGATTGGCTTGTGAGCTGCATTCTTTGAAGGCCACCCTTGGTGTGGAGACAGAGGCACCTCTTGTCTGCATCTGGGAGCCTGGTCCACTTAGGAACCCCACTGCCTGTCACACATTAACCATCGGGCTCCGGCCCCTGCGGTGAAATCCTGGTCTGAAACTGGTAAACGCCACGCCGAGGGGCCAGTTTTGGCCAATTAAAGCAGTGCATCCCTCTGGCAGGCCCGTCTCCTGCTGCTGTTCACGAGGCATGGCTCTGAGCCCCCTGCCTGCTGCGAGAGCATCCGGAAAATCCACAGCACTTCCCCATTTTGATGGAGCTTTTCCTTCTCCATCCTTTCCTTCTGCAGCTCCATCCATTGGCTGCACAGTCAACCCCAAAGAAGCCGGGGTTGAATTGAGATGATAGTTTGCAAACAGCCTGGAGCTGGGAGGATGTGATTAGAGTGGAGCATCTCCAGCCTGGAGTTGGCTTAGCTGTGAAATCTGGAGGCCTGTCCTCACGGGAAAGATTTACAGCCTCTGGCCGGAGCCACCGTGGCCCCGATGAGCTGTGATGTTTCTATCAGATGCTCGAGGAGGTGGCTGGACACAGAGCAGAGCAGGTTTCTGAAGGGTGTGCGCGATCTGGAGCCCTCCTGGCTGATACTGCAAAACGTGTGTGTGCAGGGAGATGAGGAAGTATGTGGTGGGCAAGGCAGAGAGAGAGAGAGAGTGCAGTTGGTGAGGAGAAGATAGGGGGCTGGGAGCTGTTTGAGAGAGAACGTGGCATATATTTTGTATTTGTGTCTGTTGTTCTCTGGAAATGGGATGATGTGTTGGCGAGAAGCTTCTGGCTGCTGTCAGAGATACGAACATCTGGGCCGCTTGGCAGAGAAGTCAGCATCCTAAAGTGTAGCTGCCACTCAGTCTGTCTGCTGACGAAGGGAGTGAAGCGTCCGCTGCTCAGACCGTGCGTTTAGCAGGGAGACGTGGCTCCTGGCTCGGGACGTGGCTTTTGAGTAGCACGTGGCAGAGCGATGTCCCAGCCCTGGAATCCGAGGCCCGCAGACAAGTGCGCACACTTGGGGCCCATCAGCTCTGCTTGCGTGGTGGGAAAGAAGAACAAGAGATGACTCCCAGCTGGTGTGGCTCGGTGGTTGAGCATGGACCCATGAACCAGGAGCTTGAGGTTTGATTCCTGGTTAGGAAACATGCCCGGGATGTGAGTTCGATCCCCAGTGGGGGGCATGAAGGAGGCAGCCCATCAATGATCAATGATTCTTTCTCATCATTGATGTTTCTATCTCTCATTCCCTCTCCCTTCCTCTCTGAAGTCAATAAAAATATATTAAAACGAAAAACAAGTAAGGTGCCAAGGGAGCAAGGTCATTGTGACACAGGCATACCCAGAGAGCCATCGAGAGGTGTGGCAGATTCTTTCAGGCCTTGGCTAGTCACCTTTGCCGATGCTAAACGCTGTTGCAAGAACCCCAAAATATTGGATGACAACAGAGTAAGAGTGTAGCTGCTGATGACTCCAAGCCCAGAGCGGGGCAGTGCGGGGCCTCTGGGCGTCGGCATCGAGCTGGCACGCTGCCGCCTTCTCTACCTGTCTTCCCTCAGCCAGAGCGCAGTCACCGGGGTAGAGGGTGCAGAGGAGGCTGGGAAGTGTCGTTCAGCCCTGGGCCTGTGGGGAATGCGACTGGCTCATTGTCTCTGTCACGGCCCTTCACGTTCTTCCCAGACAGGCACGGAGCCAGGTTTTGTGGGGTCTGAAGCCTATGCCAGTTGGGGGCTCACTTTAGAAATGAACAGGAAGTTAGGTATACAGGTGCCTATTTCCCGAGTTCAGAACGAGAATTGGAAGGGCTCCATCCAGGCAGAGGGCCTGCAGGTAAAGGTCCCTTAGCATCACAGCGAATGCATCTCCGTGCCTGGTGGCCGAAGGTAACATGTGCTTTCCCTCCTTGCGGCCTAACCCAACTGCTCTTGCCCGTGCTCCCACAGAGCACTCGGTACCGGAGGGAGCGCCAGGCTGGCCACCGCAGCCGCCTGCAGAGTGGACATCACCCCTGCCCCCCGGGGGAGCCATTGGCCCTGTGTGCTGAGAGCCCAGGCCCTTCCTGTGCTTTGGCCTGGGCAGGGGTCTTACCTGTGGACTCTGTGCTGTGAGGGGCTGAGGACAGGGTGCGGGGCAGGTTCAGAGTAAAGGAACCCAGCCCCCTTCACTCCGTGCTCCTTACTGTTCCAAACCGAAAATTCCCTGCACTTGTAAAATCAGCATAAACAGCAGGTCCCTCAGTGCTGGGGTCAAGATTAGCTGAGATAATGCATCGAGGCGCTCAGCATAGTGCCTGGAACTTAGTCAGAGCTTCATAGGCATTATCTGCCTTTTATTGCCAGTCACACCGGGCAAAGATTTATGTTTGCAGTTGTGCAGTCTGCATTAGTCATATGTAAAAAAATGCACACATTTTAATTCTCCAGTGACTGGTAAACGCTTGAGTTATGGCTCCATGCAATGGATTCGTACAGTAATTATAAATGTTTTATGCAAAGAAAAATGCATATAATAAGTGAAAACAGAATGATATGAAACATTGTGATCTGAATTATGTAAATAATGCATACATTAAAAATCACAGAAATTATGAAAATGTTCTCATTGGCCATCTCTGGATCACAGATATAGGACCAGACCTGATTCTCATCTTTATAGTTTTCTGCACCTCGCAAATTGTTTGTAATCCTATATAATAAAACCCTAATATGCAAATTGACCAAACTGCAGAACGACAGGTCGCTATGACACGCACTGACCACCAGGGGCAGACGCTCAATGCAGGGGCCGCCCCCTGGTGGTCAGTGCGCTCCCACAGGGGGAGTGCCGCTCAGCCAGAAGCCGGGCTCAGGGCTGGTGAGCGCAGCGGAGGGGGCGGGAGCCTCTCCACCTCGGCAGCAGCAGAGCTAAGGAGCAGCGAGCAGGCAGTAAGGAGCGAGGGGTCCTGGGCTGTGGGAGGGGTGACCTCCTGCCGGCTGCAGACATCCCCTGAGGGGTCCTGGACTGTGAGAGGGCGCAGGCTGGGTTGAGGGGAACCCTCCCCCCCCCCGGCTCCCCCCCAGCACTGGACCTTTAGTTATTTAATAATGATATTACTGATCCTCCCTTAGAAATAGCAGTATTACAGCCTTAACTTTGCCTAATAAGTTTACTGTTTGGCAAGTGCTATCACATCACATTTAATTTTCAAACAACCCTGAGAAAACAGAAAAGGAAAAAAAAATACTTACATTTTTAATGGAAAAACATAAAGGCACCCAACCACGAAAGACGTTGAACGTACTGAAATTTCCCATAGCAGAGTCACAGAAATCTCCATCTCCTCCCTCATGTTTCCCAAATTAGTTCTGCTCTTCACCAAGCACTGCCTCAGAGGTCAAATCCTGCACTCTTCTCAGTTTACACAGGGTTCTACTTAGATGTTTAATGACAGCATTTTAACGGTGTAGACCTGCATTATTTTTCATGCAAGTTCTGGAATGGAGCTCGGGCCTCCAGCCTAGTTCTACCGGAAAATGCTCTGTGCATGTCAGCAAAAGTTTAAAATGCACTTGGGTTGGAGCCTGCTGCTTCCGGAGCAGCATGCCCTGTGCTCCCCGCCCCACCCTCCCCTGTAGGTTCAGCTCTTGGGTTGGGGGTGGGGCTGCAGGAGGCGTCTCTAGGACCCTGGGGACCAACACCTCCTAACCCTGTCACACTGAGCGCTCTTCTGCCCTGGCTGGCTGGTGCTCTGTACTGGGCTTCTGTCTGGTGCTCTGTGCCAAAATCCTTCCTGGCAGCCCCGCCTTCCCGCCTCACTGACCCTCTCCTGCAGAAGCTGATGTTAGCCACGCCCCCAGCTTGGGACTGATGGCTGCTTATAAGACCTGCCTGGAGACTTCCCTGATTCCCACTACCTGCCTGTACTCAGGAGTACTGTGTGTATCATCCGTGGGCAAACTACGGCCCGCGGGCTGGATCTGGCCCGTTCGGCTGTTCTATCCGGCCCGTGGAGCCGAAAGAGCGGAGGGTTCTCTTGCTCTCCCCTCCGCTCCTTTACTTTGAATTTATATTAGTTCACACAAACACTCCATCCATGCTTTTGTTCCGGCCCTCCGGTCCAGTTTAAGAACCCACTGTGGCCCTCGAGTCAAAAAGTTTGCCCACCTCTATCCTAGATTCACCCTCTCCACACTGGGCCCGCCTGATGATATTGCCAGAGTCTCGTCTGCAGGTGCTGACCTGGCTCCTGCACTGAGTCGGAGCCTCGTTGGCGTTGATACTCAGCAGGTACAGAATTCTGCTGTGGCAGTGATGTCCCAGCGCCCCAGTGAGTGTGTGTGTCTCTCTCTCTGCTCTCAGCCTTGCTCAGCCCTGGGGCCTGGGCAGATCCATTTCCAGTCCTGGAATCTCCCTGGGGCCTCACCTCCCTCTTTGCAATGCACTGGGCCAGGCCACCAGCTACTGCGCCTGGAAAGACAGTCTGCTTTCATGTGGTTAACTGCCCAGGGGACAGCGGGCTGCAGGCTGCAGGGGGGCTGGGAGGTGGGGGGCCAGGGGTGACTTGTGCCAATCTGTACTTAGAGTCCTCTTATTTCCATTTTGATTTAAAAAAATACTATTCACGGCAGTTCAAAATATGTTGCACTTTCTACCAGTAACATTCTCAAGTCCGGAGGAGTGTGTAGAATGGAAGTTTTCGCTTTCTTCCCCAGTAGGCAGGCTAAGCGCGAAGTGTGGGAGGGGAACGGGTAGGAGGTGAGAGCCGGATGCTGGGTTAGATTGCTGGGGCTGCCTCACCAAATGGCAGCAGGCGGGTGGCTTAAACAAGACATTTGTTCCCTCACTGTGGGAATGCTGGGCCTGCAGGGTGAAGGTGTTGGCAGGCCCGCCCCCTCGGGTCTCAGCCTGGAGGACCCTTCCTGGTTCTCCCAGCGTCTGGTGGCCCCAGGCTTCCCTTGGCTGGGGCAGCCCCACTCCTTTCCTGCCTCCACGTTCGCATGGCCTGTGCCTACACAGGGCACTTTCCTCTTCTCAGGACACCAGTCACATTGGATCGGCATCCTCCCTGATGACCTTATTTTGATTTGATTACTCCAAGGTCCCTGTTCCCAAGTAAGGTGACATTCATGGATACTGGGGGTCACGACATCAATGTAACTTTTTCGAGTTCAACTCCTGGCAGCTGCCTACGATTCAGTCCCCCATGCCTGCCAAAGATGTGGCCGCCAGCAAGACCACCGTGGGCCTCCGGGTCCTTGGCTGGTCCCTGGAGATAACAGCAGTGCCCTCTTACTAGCTTGTTGGGAGAATTAAATGAGAGCATGCTTAGGGAGGCATCTGCCTTGTAGAAAGGGAGCAGGAAGGTTAGCTTTTCTGACCAGTCACTTCCAGCCCTTTGATTGCCCAAGCCCGTTGGTGGAGACACTGAGGAAGTGACGGAGCCAGGCAAGACAGCACTGTGGTAATCCGCAGCTTAACTCCCTCAGGCCCTGACTCCTGGGTTCATCCGCACACGAATTCACCTCTAAGGCTGTTCCCAGTATTCGCTCGATGGAAATCTCCTGTGCCACTTTTTAAAGCGAATGTGGAGTAACCATCTTGGGCACATTCTAGAGAATCTCGGCCTGAGCTGGGCTGAGCAGATGTGTCCTTCCTTTTGGGGTCATCCAGTAAGACATGTACCACTGACTCCAGAGGTACAACTCATGGTGCTGAATGACATTGCTGCCAGGATTCCAGGGGGCAAGGTCAGGGCCACCGTGGGAGGAGCCTTGGGGTCCTTCCATGGACTCCCTGAGGTCATGGTGTGAAACTTGAACCCTATCCTGCTGGCTGAATTATTCAATGGTAATGGGGTTTCCAAGATTCTAAATAAAAATCCCTAGCTTCAAAGATCATATCCATCTATTCTGTTGTCCATCAGCGTGAACCCTAAGAGTGACTGTAGGTCAAATTGTTCTTCCCCTCTCTGCTTCCTGTGAACTGTGTGTCGTCAGCTTTGTAGCACATCTGACTGAGGAACTAGATGCTACAGCCCGAGGCCTGAATCCAGCCCAGCTTCAGATGGAAGTCCACTTAAGGCATTATTTATAGTCAGTCACTGACTTCTGTGACAAGGCCATCGGAGCCTGAACAGGCAGGCTTGGATGTGTTGGTGGTGCTGAGGCTCTGAAATGGGATTGTTAGATTGCAGATTTCATTACGGAATATGCTTTGAACCTAATTTGTGTGTGGGTCTATTGATGATCTGGGAATTTCGTTCTAAGACATGTTGTCTGTTTTATGGGTTGTTGAGGTGCTATTTATTTTTATTAGACTCCGCTCTTCTTCCCACAGCAAGTAATCGAGAGAATTAATGTTCAACTTTAAGTGGGATCCATTTACTGTCTGTTGAGAATTATTACTTTCATTCATGTTTCTTGTCTCTTGAAGCTCTGAGATACCTTTTGGAAGACAAACTCATTGTGGATCTCTTTGTATATGATTTTTTTCCTTTTTGGTATTAATTATTACAACCACCACGGGGAACATTATTACGCATGTATTATGTGTCCGGCACTGTGCTGACTGGCTTAGATAGGTTATTATTCTTTCATTTTTTCTATCATTAGTAGACTTTTAAGAAGTGACTGCTAGAATTTGCATTTTCTAATGAGGATCTGAGGCCTGGGAAGACCCACTTGTCAAGGTTACACTTGTGTCAGTGGCAGAGTCTGGGTTTGAATCCAGATACTCTGATTTGGGATCTGAGGCTCCTCAGCCCTCCTTTCTTGGTGTTGTCGATACAAGCAGCACATCCTTGCGGTGGAGGAGAGCGTTGCAGATGCATTGCAGAGCTTGTGAGCATTCAAAAAGCTTTTGCGTTTTCATTTAGTGTGCACCTTAGGCCAGTGGATTGATTCCCTTCATCATCTGTTTTCTTCAGGTTGACATCGTGCTAACTGCACAGACCGGAGCTGAGAACATGACAGATATCCCAGCAGGCTCTGGGTTACAGGATAAAGTAGCTCGGGATTAAGGAACCCACGGGCTTCCTATGAATTGACTCAGTGCTTATCCAGATGAAAACTGTGGCCCAACGTCTGTGTTTCAGAGCAGAGGATGGTACTGGTTTGGTGTAATAAGTAATAAGGAGGTCAAATAACCTAGATATCTGGTTTAAAATGTCAAATACTTTTTTTTACTTCAGGAATGTCTTAAGGCCATTAACATATATTGTGTGCACTGCACTGTCCATGAGAAGAATAAAAAAGGGTATTAAGTGTTTCTGGAATTTTCCTGGCAGTTGTCTGCTTGGCTGTTGTTCCTGTGTCGCTCGGGCACGCAAGGCTGGCGGTAATGCACTCCGGCGTGTGGCTTTAGGTTGTCCGGCAGGGCACTGAGGAGGACTCTGATTGTACGTGAGGAGACCCAGTGCCTGGTGGCTTCAGCAATACAAGCTGATGGAGGTGAGAAGGTTAGGAGTGGAATGAGCCGCAGAATGACTTACTTGTTTCAGCCAGTCCCTACCTAGGGCACTTAGGTTTGGGTTTCTTTCTTTTTTTGTTTTGCTAATCCTCACCTGAGGATATTTTCTCCATTGATTTTTTTTTTTTTAAGAGAGAGGGGAAGGGAGGGAAGTGGGGAAAAAGAGAGAGAGAGAGTCATTTATATGAGAGAGAGGGAGAGAGTAAGAGTCATTTATATGAGAGAGAGAGGGAGAGAGGGGGTCATTTATATGAGAGAGACACATAGATTGGTTGCCTCCCGCATGCAACCCCATCAAGATTGGGGATCAAACCTGCAACCCAGGTACATGCCCTTGACCTGGAATCGAGCCCGTGACCCTTCGGTGAGTGGGTGGACACTCTAACCACTGAGCAACATCGGCCACTGCGGGCTTGGTTTCCTTTTGTTTTTATCTCTCTGCCAGAGTTGAATTTCGGAGCTGAGCACAGACAGGCACCCCTAGCAAATAAGCAGGGTGGTGGCCCCGGAATGCCAGGACAGAACTCTGATCGTTCTTAGGAAAGGTGAATGGGAACATGGATGCCTGAGAGGCAGCCCACCAGGGCCAGAGCCCTGGACACGCCCCTCTTCTCGGCCTGGTGTGTGTTGATATTCTACATATAACATATGGATATTTCCCATAGTTACTCCACACACGGAACATTTTGCCAGCAGGATAGTCAGAGGGCTATTCTGCATATCTCAGTTCCCCATAGAACAATGTCATAGGTCTGAGAAGATGCTAGTGCTGGCTGCTCACATTTAAGAAAGCTCTTCACGTTCTCTTAGCAAAAGGAATTCCATGATGACACACCTGTCGTTGCTCTATGAGTCATATTTACACTGAATTTATTACTGTTTTAAAATGTATGTTTATTGATTTCATAGAGGAAGGAAAAGGGAGAGAGATAGAAACATCAGTGATGAGAGAGAACCACCCATCAGCTGCCTCCTGCTCACCCCGCACTGGGGATCGAGTCCAAAACCCAGGCATGTGCCCTGACCAGGAATCGAACTGTTCATAGGTCAACGCTCAACCACTGAGCCACGCCGGCTGCACTGAATATGATGTTGATACGACACGACCCCCCTGGATACACATTGACTTCTCTTCATTAACCCTTTCACTGGCCAGGGTGTTACTGCTTCCATCTGTTCTCAGAACAGTGCTGAGGGTGTTTAGCTGAATGACCTGCTGGGGCTTCAGACAGCGAGGAGAAGGGAAGCGAGGGCTCTCAGTTTGCATATCACAGCGACACTCACCCCTGGCCGTGGTGATTGCTTCTGAGAAGTGAGAAACGCGTTTGGATAACATGGTTCATTGGTCAGTTGCCCTGTTGGCCATGTTGCACCGACTGGCATTTTCTTCTATTGTTCAGTACATCGACTGGCTGCCGGCTGTGTGCAATGTATTTCATGTGGATTCTGAGTTGATCCAGAGTTCCTTTAGAAACACAGCCTCCTCGTCTCCCGGTCTGGTCAGAGAGATGAGACAGGTACACAAACTCATTCAAAGGAGCAAGTGCAAAGGGTGGCTGGAAGGAGGTGAGATCCCTGGGGAGGTGAGAAGTCACATATGGATGGGCGAAGGTTGAAGAATGGGGACTTCAGAGAGAGGAAGGGTTAGGAAAAGGGGAAGTAATCTAGCTTGGCTAGAACCTAAATGTTGTGAAACAATTAAAAAAGACAAAAATGGGTCAAGTTGCTTCTTATACTAGTGGTTTACTGTTGTATAACAAAGTACTCCCAAATTTAGTGGCTACACCCATCATAAACTGTTATCTTTCACCGCTTCCGTGGGTCAGGAGCCCAGGAGCAGCTGGGCCGGGTGGTTCTGACTCAGACTCTTTCCAGAGGTTGTGGGCAGAGGTCAGCTGGGGCCGCTATCATCTGAAGGCCCGACGCGGGCTGGGAGCTTGGCTCCGCAGCGGCTCCTTCATGGGGCCAGCGAGTTGGTACTTGTCCTTTGTCAGAAGCTGGCTGGCCTCCCCCAACACAAAAGTCTGAGATGGAAATAGTCATGTGGCCGCTGTATCTTTTTTCTGATCTAAACTTGGCCATCACACAGTGTCATTTCCTAAACAGTCTGCGTGTTAGAAAAGGCAGTGTAAGGGGAGGGCCAAGTAGGAGTCCCCTGCTACAGGCCGGGATGTCAAAGAACGTGCACACGTATGTTAAACCCTCTACTGTTCTAAAATTTGGTTTTTGGCAGAAGCCGAAACAGTTGCTTTGCAATGGCTTTTCTTTAGTTGTTTCTCTGCAGTGTTTACTAATATTAGTTTTTTTCAACATAATAGACTGCTAAGGTCTCCACCCCTCCTGCAGAAGAAGATCGCATGCATGAAAAGAGACCCTTTAATTCAGTAGATAAATGGCAAAAGCAGAGGACAGTACGTCTTCCTAACACATTTATTCTTTTGTGTTTTTTAAAAATATATTTTTATTGATTTCAGAGACAGGAAGGGAGACAAGAGAACCGTGACCGCTTGGTTCATAGGTCAACGCTCAACCGCTGAGCCATGGCGGCCGGGCAGCTGCCTGCCTCACACATTTAAAAGGCAAGAGTCAGCAAAATCTCACTTCATTTAGGGAAGGTGGAGGATGGAGAGCGTGAAGATGTTCACCTCCCTCCGCTGTGACTCTCCAGTCCCATTGCTGCTACAACCCGCTCTGGCCACTGCTTCCTGGAGAGAGCATGGAGCTGGCTGCCGGGGCTTCCACGGGGGATAGTGCTGCCGACGTGGAAGCTGGGAGAAAGCAGGGCTGGCTGGGGAATGAAAGAAAGGAGACTTTATTTTTTTACAAAGGCTTGTGTTTGGGAGGAGAGTACCGTTCTTTGAATTCATCCACTACCAGCCACTGTTAATTCATGCCCGTGGGGCTTCGCATTTGGAATATCCGGACGGGAGCAGGAGCTGCTACATCTCCATCGCTACTTCTTCTTCTTCTTCTTTTTTTTTCTGTGGTTTTTATTTATTTATTTATTTTTTAATTGTTTGAAGTATTACAAATAGTAGTACATATGTCTCCTTTTTTTTTTCTTTCCCCATTGACCTCCCCCCCGGGCTCCCCTTCCCCCCAGTACATGCCTTTACCTGCCCCCCCTCCCCCCACAGTGTCTTCTTTCCATTGGTTATGCTTATATGCATGCGTACAAGTCCTTCGGTTGATCTCTTAAAGCGCCCCGCCTCCCAACCTCCTCTGCCTTCCCGCTGTAGTTTGACAGTCTGTTCAATGCTTCTTTGCCTCTGTATCTATTTTTTTCCCCATTTCATTCCTTTAAAAAATCTTGCCTCTGCAGACTAGAAATAAACATATAATAACAAAAGATGTTTGAGTCCCAATTTCAATGTCCAACAGTTCTGAGTCCCCGTTTCAATGTCAAACAGTTCCTTAAGTGTACATGTCAGCAATGATATCTGGATGGTGGGCACATGGTGGCAATGCAGGTCCGACCCTCTCTGGTTTGGTCCTAGGCAACCTGCTGCGTCGCACAGCTGCTGACTGCTAGCATGGCAAGGCATCGTCAGCGTCTTCCATCTCTGGACTGTTTCTCCTCTTGTCTTTGTGGTTGGAGCAGACCTGTCAATTCCTCTCTGTTGCAGGAATCCACATGGTCTTGGAGTTGTTTTCTGAAAATATACAAACATATTCTCGACCAAAAGTTAATAAAGGAATCTTTTCTATATAATTGATTTGGGGTCCTTTTTATTTTTGCCCAAATGATTTTCCTTTGTCTTATTTAGACACTATGTGTGTTTTTCATGGGTGTCTTGCTGTTAGCATTACAAATGAAAACTAATTTTCTAAAGTAAAAGTTTTCTAGATGTAATTTACTTATAGGATATTTTTCCTTACATGATATTACCCTACTATCCCCCCTTTTTTGATTAATGGAGGCTTCTGTAAATTTTATAATGCAGTCTTGATAACTTTAAATTTTAATTTTTTGCACAAAAATATGACTGCTTTAGTTTCATTTCATGTTCAGGAATTTTACCATGAGATGAACTACCAATAGAAATTTTAGTTACCACATTAGGAACAGCTTTTTGTCCCGTACAATTAAATTTTCTTGAATATTCACTTATTTCAATTAGCCTATTTAAATTAATCTGAAAACTTGATTATTATTTTACTGTCAAATTTAATACTCTACCAACAATCTTAATTTACCCTGTAAATATTAGTGGAAAGGATTATTTGCATTCTTGAGTAGGCCCTGAGCATTCCTGGTGCTAGGCTGGATTTAGATATAGGGCAGCTGCTGTCGGCCAAGTCTCTGTCTGTTACCTGGGTCCCAATCTGAGCTGGGCCAAGTCACTGTCTGTCACCTGTGTCCTGATCTGAGCTGGGCGTGGGAAGCAAAGCAGCCATGGGGGCAGGAGACCTCCCTCATATGGGGTGAGGGTTCAGGCCCCTGCAAGGTTGGGGGGGTGAGGGTCTGTGCCCCACCTCTGATGATCCCCAAGTTCTCTCCTGATGGCCCCTCTGTGACTGTGCCTGTCTTAGGTTGTTCCTTCCCTGAGGTATCTTACCCATCTCTGGCTAACCAGCCATCCTCCGGGGCCAAGCAGGGTGATGTGAGGTTCAGTTCTGTCTCCTTGGTAGCCTATGCCCCCGTGGCCTCCACGCCCAGCACCTGCCTTGGGATCCCCTGGCCTGCTGGCGGGGCCCCAGCACTGATCACATATCTCGGGGAACTCAGGTTTCTTCTCCAGGGAGGGCCCAGCTCACACGATTGGGTGAGAGACAGATCCATGGTACCAGCCACCACGAGGCTTCAAGCTCAGCATGAACAGAAAGCTCAGGCAACAGCTGAGGGCAATTGGATTGTGAGAAGAGGGTCCCTCTTGGCACAAAAGGCAAGAGGGGCCAATACAGAATGCTCAGGTGCCTTCCCAGCGCCTTAATTCCTTCTGAAAGGGATTAAATCCTTTCATGTCCTTTTTTTTTTAAATTGCTGCCAAACATTCCAAGAATTAGTTTGTAAGTTTGTTTGGGATAATTGTACAATATGCTGTTGTAAAATATCTAAAATTATAATGACATTGTAGAATAATATCATGTAAGGATATTCTTTGCTCTAGGCCATGGCAATTAAATTTCAAACTGGCTGTCAATTTCTTTTTGTAACCTTATATAAACTTTGTCAGGGAGGCAAAAACACAAATTATTCCCCCATAACCCCCACCCCCCACTTATGCCCCACCCCCTTGTTGTCTGTGTCCATTGATTAGGCTCATATGCATGCACACAAGTCCCTTGGTTGATCTCTCCCCTTTACCCCCACCCTCCCCTACCTTCCCTGACCATCGCTACTTCTTAAAATGGCTTTTTTGGAGCCAGTAAAAAGGCACGCGACTTCCTGTTTCTACTTCCTGAGCCAGCGGTTGCAGGTTTTCTTAGGAAACTGTAGGTGTGGGATCAAAAGCCCGGCTGTCAGCAGCAGGGTGGCTGGCACGGAACAGCATCAGAGGACATCAAGGCCTTTGCTCCTCTGTCCTCACACCTTCCCCACTGACCCGGGCTTCCAAGCAGGCCCCAAGGCAAAGCGTGTCGAAGCCAATGGCCTGTGCTCGCAGCTTTCTTTCCTCCCGCTGCAAACCTTCACTCCGGTCTCCCTCCCTTGGCAGCTTAGCAGCCTCTCTCCCAGCGTGCAACCCACCGCTTTTCATTTCTCCGCCAGAATGTGCCACGGTGCCTGTGCTTAGGGCAGCGCCAACCGGCGCAGTGATGAAATCTCATTTCTCCAATCCTATTCCTTTTCTCTTGTTGGAACGAAAAATCGGATAATCGTAAATCTGAACTGTTGTTTACTTTCATCACTGTCCGCCATTCATTCACTCATTCATTCATTTGTTCAGCATAACAGGTATCGAGGGCCCACTGTATAGGGTGGGGTGTGTGTTGGGTGGGGCACGGGCACGGAGGGGACTGTGACCTCAGCATTCAGCGCTCTCCCCGCTTTTTAGTTGACAGCCTGGCGGAGGGCTGGAGAGACAGGCGTGTGAAGCGAGAACACCTCAGGAAGTGGGGCCAGGCTTCACTTCCACATGCGTGTGCCTTGCTAAGAGATCTCGAAGTGTCGTCATTAGTCCTTGACACAGGCGGTAAACAGGGCTGGGATTATTATATGATCACAGCCTTCACAAGAGGGTCATTAGCAGGTTCCTACTTTAGTTCATTGAGAATACGATTTCCGTTTACAAAAACTTAATTTACAAATAATTTTTCAGGATAAATACCCATTTGCATCACCCAAACTCTAGCCAGCAGTCGCTTAAGAGGTTCACACGCCCGGGAAGTTAGGTGCGTGCCAGGAGGTTCTCAGTTGTGTAATTAAGATGTGGAGACACCTGTATCCCACAATTCCACAGCAGTTTCTCAGCCTCGGTGCTGCTGACACTTTAGGCCAGATGACTTTTCTGTTGGCGGCTGTTCTCTGCACTGTAGGATGTTAGCAGCATATCTGGTGGATACTCTAGATTTTAGTAGCATCCGCTGCCTAAATAATGTCCAAAAACATCTCCAGATATTGCAAAGGGGCGGGGGGTGAGGGAGGGGGAATCACCCTGTTTGAAAACAACTGATTTTATATATACATAAATGTTATATATATATATATATATATATATATATATACACACACACACACATACACACACAGCAATCATATAGGTAATGTTTTTGAGATTCAGCCATGTATGTAAATAGAGTTATCCTCTTACTTGCTGTGTATCGGGTCACCTTCAGACCGTGTCATGTTTTATATATTTATGGACAAGTAAGTTGTTTTCCAAATTTGCCATAAAAAAGCCTCCATGAATATTTTTATCCATGTCGCCCTGAACTTGTGTGTGATTATCTTAGTCATTGACTAAAAGCCCCATAGATTTGTTCAGCTTACTCTCCGTTACCAAATTATTCTCCGCAGTCTGTCAGTTCGCACTGCCATCCCGTTTCATACTCTCGTCAACACTGATATTGAGGAATTCTTTAACCTTTGTTCATCTGCAGGGCAAACGTGGTCTCTCTTTGCTGTTTCAGTACATTTTCCCAATTACTAGAGAGTCATCTAGTTTTAAACCTTGAAGGATCTTCGGGATCTTCTAGTCAACACTTAGGTTTTAAAGATGAGGAAAAAAACAAGACTAAGAGTTTGTTTGAACTTCCTTATTACTTTTACTTTTCTAAGAATAGTTTCTGCCTCATTGCTCGGTCATATTGAATTCAGTATCTGATCAAATGGAAACCTTTCACATCTGCAACAAAGGCGGGAAATGTATAAGTAGAGGAAAAAATAAAAGATTCTGACAGCGCCGATGGCCCCTTTGTGGTTTGTTTTTTTCCACCCCAAAAGGATGGCTGTTTGCTGAGCTGATTACCTCTGCGCAGGGCCTAGACTGGGGAGGGCATGGAGTGTTTGCGTGGAGGATGGAATGACCCTCAGATGAAGGAGCAAAGGGCAGGGTCCTAGAAGCAGCTGACGGGTACCCCAGGCCGGGTCTCTCATCCCCTCTGCAGCGTGAGTGTGATGTCCTGACTGTCCATGGCCGCAGTGACCTGGGATTGGCTGATAAGGGAATTGTCGACATTGTCCTTATTAAGGTGACTTCCCCAGTGAATTTTGACCCTGGCTTCCGAGGTCAGTCCCCTTGAGGCCAGCCTCCCCGAGGCCAGCTGTGAGGGCCAGCGGAGGTGACCCCGTGGGCAGAGCAGCCTGTGCCGTGTCCCCCAGGGGCACGTGGCTTTCATTGTGAGGCCTGGGACATTGGAAGTGGGGGTCAGTGTGCGCTGTCACTGCCTTGACACGGGTAAGACCATCTTCCCGACAACTTCATGCCCAGCATCTGATCCGGGTAAGCAGGCCAAGCATGGTGTCAGTGCCCGGGCACATGCAAATGAGGTTACTGATGATGTAGAATGCGGGGACCATGGCCTCCAGCGACAGCAATTGCGATTCTGCGCAATTCTTTTCATCACAGACATCGGCGTCAATCAAAGCAAGTGGAGATGTTTTTGTTTTCCTTTTTGATTTGGAGGAATAATTGCAGCCCACCAAACTTTCCCAGTCAAACCTGGTGAGCTTATTTTTATGCTAAATGAGGGCCACGGTGCATGCTAATATTTTGTCAAGCTGAAACTATTTCTTGCTGAAAGAGACTCTGTGTATAGGCGTGTAAAAGCTGCCACATGCATGGGCTCATGTCTTGTGTGATTCACGTTTTGAGTGAATGACGTGCTGTCTTGGGCTGGCTCTGTGGAGAGGGATGGGTAACTGGGAGGCCAGGCCTTCGGAGCTTTGTCACGTGGGGACACAGACATGCCAACAGTCCCTGTGAATGGAGAGGTTCTGGGTGACGTGGGCAGAGCCGAAGAACCCAGTAACCACTTTGGGGAATTTGCAAGTTTCTCCAAAGCAGGAACATGCTAATTTCTGAATAATGCAAGGAAGTGTGACAAGGGTAGGGTGGGGTGGGCCTGAGGCTGGGGCAGGAGGGGCGGGGTGTTGTTCCAGGCAGAGGGAACAGTATGTGCAAAGGCTGCGGGTAGTGAGAAAGCCTGACCTTTTTGGAGAGCTGTTAGTTATTATTCATTCTTGTTATTGTTTGGTCTGCATTTATTAAAAACACCCACACCCTGCGTGTGGAAATGATTCACTCAGATAAAATCCCATTATAACCCCAAATTATGCCTTTCAGCAGGAGCATTCCAGCCCCCCCTCGGCGGCCCCGTTACCCAGGCTCCACTGATCTGTCCCAGTGCCTTCTCCCCAGGGAATGTTTGCTCAGCACGTGCCTTTTCCAGCCAGTTTCCTGAAGTCCACACTCTCAGTGAGGACTCCTGATTATGTGCCCATTCACATTTTACTCAGAAAAGATAAAAAAAGAAGGAAAGATATTTGCACCAAGCAATAGCTGATTTTTGAAACTAGATATTTTGAGTGTTTTTTTTTTTCCCCATCAAATAACAGTTATCCAGCTATGACCTCAGTCTATTTAGATACACATTTTTAAGTCAGTCTCGCAGACCCTGAAGAAAACGATGGAAAAAATTATGCAGGAAACTTGAGGGACTGGGATGCGGTACCTCCTCTGTTCATCCTGAGATCAGAAGCGTTGCTGCGCTTCCGAGGAGAAGCGAGACCTTCATGCGGGGCCCATCCTGCGTCCTGCAGGTGGGAGTGATTGACGCTGTCTCAGGTGCAAGAGGACCCGTGAGGAAACTGCCTGAGTCACATAGAATTTCTCACGCAGCCTTCTCACAATAATTAGCTCTGGCCAACATTTATTGAACACCTGTGATGCTCTAGTGTAAAGAAAAGCACATATATGTACCTAAAGCTTGGAAACAGCCAAATAGGCAAGCGGGTGACCATGTGTCCCTCCAAAGTCTTACTGGATATTGTTCCCATCCAAGGATCATCTAATTGTCTACTGTTTGTTCACTGTTTACTGTTGGTTAAATATTTTGCCAGTCTGTAAGGGTAGATGAACTCCTATAGAACAGCGGCCGCCACCCGTTCGGATCTCACGGACCACCAGTGGCCCGCGGGCCGCCGGTTGGCGACCACTGCTATAGAAAATGGCATAATGCAAACGATCCTTGCCCACTAGAAAGGACAGTCCCCAAAATAGAACTTTTGGTGCCCCGCCAGGCATTCACCAGCTCTGCGTCTAGGTTAGCAGCCTCTATTTCGGCATTCTTTCTTTCAGTGGCTATACATTAACCTGCCTCCTCTCCTGTAGTTCTCTGAAATAATTTTTCTTGTTGGGTTTCTCATTGAATTAACTATGTTTGTAATGTACGTTCATTTATTTTATATGTGTACGAGGGTCATGTTTTTAACGTTTTGAAAACTGCTTGACACTCGTAACACTGTTAGAGGCTTTCACCTGCGCCAGAGAAAAGCCAGAGCTGGGCGGTCAGTGAAGCTGTAAAACAGGTGTTCCTCAGGGACCACTGCAGTCGGGGCAAGCGGCCTCAGAATAGAACCGGGCTGATCTCCAAACACAACAAGGGAAGGTGGGGCTTTATCGCCAAGGAGCAGAGTAAGGGTCTGTAGGTGGAAAATTCCTAAGAGGAACCATAAAAAATGGGGCATTCTTGCTAAACCAACTAAACAGGATTCTTGCTGAAGGCAGGGCAGGGTGATCACGTATGTCCTGGGGCTGCAGGGCCTGGGGAATTCGGTCAGACACCTGTCTGGAAGACGATCTGATATTGAGGGTGGGGATTCGCTCTATACTGACTTGGCAGGATTCTTGCTAAAATTGGACTCTGCCAGGATGGGGAGGGAAGCTCAAGGTCAGGCCCAGTGGAGCCCAGGGCTCAGAGGAGCCTGACAAAAGTGTGGTCAAGGAAAGAGCCTGTGCTGCATGCATTATGCAGTTTAATCTTCATATGATGAGATGAGCTTGACATTGGCCGTCCTGGGCCTGGGAAGACACAGAGGCTCAGGGGTGTTCCCGTGACCTGGAACAGGGTGGACAGACTGGAATGTGGGGGCACCAAGTGAGCCCAGGTTTACACAAATCTAGGTCCACTACTGAGCCCGCTTCGCCACATTTCCCCCCAAAACTCACATGCTTCTCACCAGGGAGAGCCATGATAAAGTGTGATTGAGGCTGACTCGCCACACAACAGTACAGATAAATAAAAGGAAGAAATACGTGAAGGAATAGGGCTGGGACTGTGCCACCATTGTGTGCTTTCTGCCCGTGGATCGAAACAAGTGTGCCACACGTCTGCAATTGTTTTCACTCACTGGACGGATTTTACTTGGAAGGTGCCTGTCTCCTACCTCAGACCTGAATATTTTGCGTGTTGGGCGAACACAGAGAAGTGGTTTATCATCAGAAGTGGCCGAGGAGCTTGCTTTCCATTAGCGAAACAAACAAAACCTTGGGAGAGACAAAGGACTTAATGCCTGGCTGCACATGGAGCTTTCGTCTTTCTCTATGTAAATTGCACTTGTGAAGCTTAGCTTTTTAACACGGCAGGGTGTTTTCAGTTTTTCTCAAGGATCTCATAAAGTTCTCAGGGAAAAAAAAGGTTATAATTCACTTTACTTAAAACTGTATAGATGAGGGGTCTGCTCTGAAATTAAGTCAACAATAGGCTGCCTCAACTCCAGAATTACTGGGAACGATTAGGGAAACGTAAATGCTAGGTGACAGGGAGAGAGGCAAGGGAGAATAAGTCTTAAAACTTCTCTCTTAATCTGAAGTGACTCCCAGCTATACCCGCAATCATCACGCCGGCAGGTAGTGTAAGAAAGTCAAATGCAGTTAAAATACTAGGGCCGAGATCAGCACTCCGTGCTGAATTGGCAAGGCCTGCTGTTATATTCTGGATCCCGATTCAAGGCACCCCCACTCCCACCCACCCTATTCAGGAGCTCTCTGGGCCCCCCGGGATCCCTCCCTCTCCCTTCCACTTCCCACTCTCCTGCAGGATCCCGTGGGCTGCAACCTGCGTTTCTGTGAGTCTGGTCCTCGTTTCCTGCACACTGTTCCTGCCCCAGATCAACCCTGGTCAGCCCCTGGGTGGGAAGATGAGGACCTTTGGCGCCTCACGTGTATCCTGCGCACCTGGCTTTCCTTCTGTTTCCCCTCCCTCCCTTCCCCTGATGGCTTCCTCTGATGGTTGTTAAAAATAGCTGCATCATTGCCTGACCGACTTGGCTGAGTGATTGAGCGTCGACCTATGAACCAGGAGGTCACGGTTCAGTTCCCCATCAGGGCACATGTCCGGGTTGCAGTCTCGATCCCCAATAGGGGGCGTGCAGGAGGCAGCCAGTCAAGGATTCTCTCTCATTATTGATGTTTCTCTCTCTCCTCCTCCCTTCCTCTCTGAAATCAATACAAATAAATAAATGAAGAGTATAAAAAAATAGCTGCCTCATCTTGCCACTTGGCTTTGTTCACACTCTCTAGAGGCTCCCCATGGCTTAAGGAATGAGTCACAGACACCTCTGAGCTCACCAAGGCCTTTCTGACCCAGTCCCCACCCACCTCGTTCTCCAGACTCCCCTTTCCTGCTGCTCACCCTTGCTCAGTGGGGTCTGGGATCACATTACACCTGCTTTTGGGCAGAACAGGCCAGACCACCCTCCTCTCCCCTCCCCTCCCCTCCGCTCCTTTCCCTTCCCTTTCCCTCCCCTCCCCTTCCCTTTCCCTTTCCCTCCCCTCCCCTCCCCTCCCTTCTCCTCCCCTCCCCTCCCTTCCCCTCCCCTCCCCTCCACTCCCCTCCCCTCCCCTCCATCCCATCTCTGCAAAGGCATCTGCATCAATCAGCTGCCATCACCATCACTGCAGTTCCCTCCAGGGACAGGGCAGAGAAGGCCCAAACCACAACATGCCCAGGCCATACTGAGCTGGCCTGTCTCTGGGACAAGCAGGCCAGTTTCATGGAATATGGGGGTTTGAGCACACTCACACACACATGTTCACACACATACACACACATGTACACACACCCATGCACACACAAGCTGCGGTGAAAATGAACAGTGCTGGCCATGGGCCAAGCTCAAACCAGGCAGCAGCTGCTGACCTGCAGGGAGGGGAGGCAGCGCCACACTCATAGCTGACTGGTCAGGGGGGCATCAGGCAAAGCCAGCTCGAGGGACTTGACACCAGATGACTAGCCTGTAATCTAACAACTGTCCAGGTCAGACAAAGCAAGGGGAGGCGGAGGGAAGTGAAGGAGATGAAGGAGAGCTACACAGGGGAGCTCTCTGCGATTCTGAATTGGAGCCTGTGGCCATCACGTACATTTTGGGGACGTTTGACACAATCTGAATGGGACCCGAGGAGCCACTGTACGTGTCTTCGTGCCGATTTCCTGATTCCATGGTTGTGTGGCGATGGGGGAGAAAGAGGCACTGTCGTGGGAAATGCTCGCTAGCAGGCACCGGGCTTCAGGTTGGCTACTTACTACCGCGTGGTTCCGAAAGGCTCTTTGCATTGTGGCAGCGTCTTGTGTAAGTCTGAGAGTGCCTCAACTGAATTGTTTTTTAAAGAAAAAGTCAGTGAGCACAATTGACTGTGGACGGTTGTCCTGCAGAGACGGGATTCGCCCCGTGGTCTGTGCTGATGGAGTTGTGCAGGAGCGGGGCCTTCCTCCTTGAGGAGCATGGGGTGAGGAGCAGGAAGCCAGGGCACCCTGCCGCCCCAGCCCTCTGCAGGCGGCCTTCGGTGAGAACAGGCTTCGGATGAAGACAGACCAAGACAGACCGTCAGCTCCAGGGGAGCAGAGAGACCTCCCCGCTCAGGGGCCGGATGGCCTGGAGGCACCCAGGGAGGGCAGCCTGTCTCCTCCAGCCCGCAGGGGGCCGCGCAGTGGGCCGTGGGGCCAGGAGGCCTGAGTCTGGGGCGGGGCTTGCCCTCCCTCCAGTAGAGCTGGGCTGGCCAGGCTCCAATTTTTGTCTGTTTCATGGCCGGCCCCCTCTCTGCCCTGACCAATGGGGACTTCCTTTAGTGACGGTGATAGATAGCCTCAGCCAGGGTGTGGACCCCTGAGAGTCTCCGCGTGTCTGTGATTCTGGGTGGGCGCCTTGGGGGGATTTTCTCCCTTCACTCTGAGGCATGCACTCTGTCCCTGGGTCCCTCAGAGACCCTCCCCCACTCTGGCCATGCGGGAACTTAGGTCAGAGAGGCCGCCCCCCGGAATAGCAAAGCCCCTCTTTCTGTCTGTCTTGTTCAAGTCCTGAGCCCTGTAAAAGGAAGGAGAGGCTTGGAAACGAGGATTGCCTTCCCGACTCGCCTGTTATCTCTAGAGCAGTGGTCGGCAAACTGCAGCTCGCGAGCCACATGCGGCTCTTTGGCCCCTTGAGTGGCTCTTCCACAAAATACCACGTGCAGGCACACACATACAGTGTGATTGAAACTTCGTGGCCCATGCGCAGAAGTCGGCTTTCAGCTCTCAAAAGAAATTTCAATCGTTGTACTGTTGATATTTGGCTCTGTTGACTAATGAGTTTGCCGACCACTGATCTAGAACCTTTTGCTTCCCCAGGCGCAGCCCTTCCGTCAGGGATTTAGCCAAAATGGGTCTTTCCCTTTGAGAACGGGGCCCCCTGCGTTGAGCCAGGTTTTCAGTTCTTCGCTGCAAAGTCCTTGCTGGGCTACTGTGCGCGTGTGGCCATCATGGTCCTTTTTCAGCGGAGGAGTGCTCTCTCGGGTGACGCCTGGCCCCCAGGCTTGCTGTCCTTCCTCTCAGGCACCCTCTTTCCTCCAGGAGCTCCCTGGTCCCTGGTGCTCAGCCTGGAGCCCGTGGTCCCAGATGGCTCCTGTGTGAGCACCATTTGTTTCCTGCTGCTGCTCCTGGGGTGGCCTTGAGACTCCAGCGGCAGAGCCTGTTTTTGAAGAGCCGCCTGAAACCTGAAGCCTGGCTTGCAAGTCAGCCCGGAGCCCAGAAGCCAGGGTTGGGGGTGGGGGCTGGCTCATTGGTTAGAGAGCAAGAGGGTGTGGGTCCTTGTAGGAGGGACAGGGGCTCCCAGGCATGAACCTCGGAAGGAAGAGTATTCTTTGAAGGAAGTGCATGTCCATAGACGGACTGGCCCACACTGTCCAACCTCAGCGGTCCTCGGTGTAGGGTCGTTTTATATTGTCTTTTGTCCTTTGCCCAGACCATGATAAGACCATCCGTGCAAATGCCTTTATAAGTGATGACCATGTCTGTTTCAGGACGTGCCTGATTGGGCGTTTCTACGCTGTGGACATTGACCCCCGCCCAGTTCATTTGGGGACCACGAAGCGGCATCAAAATGGTCACTGGGTCAGCTGCTGAGTCCTGGCTTGGCCACGTGTGCTCCCTGGCAGATGGCAGCAGCCAGCCTGTCCTCCCTTCCCCAGTGCTGCCTTACCAAGAGCTCAGGGCCTCAGCACCTGGCCGCCCTCAGCACCTGGCCGCCCTCAGCACCTGGCCGCCCTCAGCACCTGGCCAACAGGAATGAACTTGGGGGTGGGAGGTGAGTCCAGTGAGCACCTGTGAGGCTCACAGGTCACACACTTGGTTTCCATCTGCAGACAGAACAGACCCAGAAGCCCAGATGGATTCTGGCGCTGGCCTCAGCCACGGTCTGATGATTTCCCAGTGTCGGGGCTGTGATAAAGTACAGTCTCTGTGGACGCATGAGAGGGATTAGATACAGAGTCACCTGAACTAGGCTATCCAAGGTAGGCAGGGCCTGTGGTCTGCTTAGGGACCTACAACTTTCACTTTTCACTCCGTCTTCGCTGGGCCTCTGCACATGGGACTTAGGAAAAAAGGGTGGCTGTAACCCGCAGTGTGCTCCTGGGGGTGCCCTGCGGAACCCCGCCTGCACTCGCCTGCCTGCTGTCAGCTTCGGTCCTGATGGAAGATTTCTGCCCTCTGCTGCTCTGCTGGGCTTGCCCCTTGGCGAGGGGCATGGCCTTGATGGGAGACTAATGGCTCTCCTCGCAAGTGGCCCGCCGCTGACAGCTGTGTGAGGAAACTCTCTGGAATGGGCTTCGGGTCCTGACTCTGGCAAGAGGCAGACCTTGTGCTCCCCGCAGCAGCTGCAAAGCAGGTTTATCCTGCGGCACTGGCTCTGAATCCCGACTCGCACTGGAGCTTCCTGAGTCCCGCTGCCACAGCCGTGGTGCAGCTGTACAACTTGCCACGGCGACGGCCCCGCACAGCCGTCCCCTGTCGCCAGCATTTCTAACCACACGCTCTGCAGAGCGAGCCCCGTGCTATGTACTTAAGGCTCCGCTCCTGCGGGGTGGCAGGGCTGGCAGCCTGCTGGGAATTTTAAGAGGTGAGAAAGGCAGGTGTGATGGGGACAGGGGGCTGTAAGGTTTTGGAAGTTGGGTGACACCTTGAGGCTGCGGAAAACGTGGATTTTGTTTCTGTTCGTCGGATGCACTTTGTTTCAGAGAGCAGCGCGGCCTAATGCGGGTAGCAGGTGCCAGGGAGTTGATGAACCGTCTCGGCGTGGCCGGGCTCCATGCTCTGTGCACACCCAGAGGGGCAGGTGGACGCCTGCGGTTCAGCTGCTGCTCCTGACAGTGTATTTCCTATGGTCGGAGGATGGCTGGGTTCCCTACTGTCAGAGCAGGACATTGGGGGTCGAGACACTAGTCCCCTGTGCCTAAGAGATCATTTTTTTGAAGGTTTTTTTTTATTATTATTAATTTTAGAGAGTGAGGAAGGGAGAGGGAGAGAGAGAGAAACATTGATGAGAGGGAAACATCAACATCAATAGGCTGCCTCCACACCCCTTACTGGGGATCAAGCCTGCAAGTTGGGCATGTGCCCTGACCAGGAATCAAACAGTGACCGCTTGGTGCATGGATGGACACTCGACCACTGAGCCACACCGGCCGGGCAATCGGTTTTGCCTATTAAAGCTCCACAGGGCATCCGGATGGCAGGTGTGTCTTCCACCTTGACAATCCGTGACTCTTAGGGTCTCTTGCATCGCCGAGATGTTTCAGCAATGGACAGATTTCGAACAACTTCATTGTTTCTGTTGGAGGAATGAGTGTCTCCACAGACACATCAGCACCATGAAGGAAAAACCCTAGACAGTTTAAAACGGACTTAAGAAACATAACAAGACCACCGAGTGCCTTAAAAAAACGCTCCTTCGGAATGTTGGAAGTCTTCCCCATACACGAAGGAGAGTTCTTACGTGGCTGTTGGGCTTGCTGTGGGCTGGTTTTATTTTGGACTCTGTAACCCAGAGTGAGGCTGACATTCTGCTGTGTGGAGGAGGAAACACGAGCAGTATGGAGAGGTTGGGTTGTGCTAAATTAAAGCGACAGGCGCAGATCACAGGGCAGGGCCGTGCCCACAAATTAGGGCTCTCTAATTTGCTGCTGTGGAAAGTACTGTTGTGGGCCACATGGTAATTTCTCTCTTGAATTAAAAGTTTCAGAAAGAAAGTCTAGTTTGCTCAAAAGAGAAATCCTGCAAAAGGTAAGCCTGGGATCTTTCCCAGGCGCCTACAGAGGGACCATGGTTCTCCGACGGACACCCTGATCTCAGACGTGGAGCCCTCAGCACCGTGAGACGCCCGAGTGGGCCTCCTCACTTCCCACACAGTTCTGTGTGTCTTCAGATCGGATGTCTGCAGTGCTCTTTGAACAAGGTCTCAAGTTAGTTCAAACAGACCTGCGTGCATGCTTTTGTATTCATGTCTTTTTGTCTGTGTGCAACCCTTGCTGGTTTTATGCCAGATGAGAGGGAAAGAAGTAATTTGTGGAGGTCAAATTTCTGAGGCAGCCTTTTGACTAGCTCTAGAACTCAGTGTCTTTCTGACAAAGAAACAAGTAGAAAATTTCCAGTTTCTAGGCAATCTAATTATTTCCCTCACTCTTGTTTATAAATAGATCTTTTCTAATGACTTGCACTTTTTCTTTGTATTTGTACCACTTCATTAATCTTATTTGAGTGTAAGTGATTAAATGTATGTTAAGGACTGAAGGAATATATCCTCCTGAAATTTATATGTTGAAAACCGAATCCCAGTCTGATGGCATTTGGAGGTGGGGCCTTTGGGAGGGTGGGGCGCTTGGGAGGGGGATTAGTGCCCTTCTAGGAAGAGGCCAGAGAGCTGCCTAGATTTGCCAAGTGAGGAGGGAAAGAGAAGTAAGCAGTCTAGAGCTCTCCCCGGAATCTGACCATGCGGGCACCTGATCTCAGACTTCCAGCTTCAGATTGTAAGAAATAAATTTCTGTTGATAATGGCACCCAATCCGTGGTTCTCTGTTATTGCAACCAGGATGGACTAAGAGAGTGTGCACATTAGCACATCATTCCTGTGCACTTGTCAGTCTGTATGACCAAGATGACTTATGTGAGCATCATATTCCATACATACCAAAAGTAAAATATAGAAGCTAATGAAACCTACATATTTCAGAATTTACCTAATTAACATTATTTTAAATGTTGCTTAAAATAATCTTCCATTAGACACTTTTCTGTAATACGTGTTATAAAATAAAAAAAGAAAGTGTTAGAAACATTATACTCATTAATAGAAAGAGCAATTCTAAGGAGGTAGACAATAATGATGAGCCCTCAAATAAAATCTCTGACAATGTAACAACAACAAAAAAATAGTCAGTAGAAACTATATATATGGACGGATGTGTAAAATTCTTTGAAATTTTTGTGTCAGATGCCCTAAACATGAATGACAGGCAACAATTTATGATCTCACTAGGCAGACACAATCTTAACCAAGAGCTCAAATTTGGCACCCCTCTCAGTGGTACAAACCCACACACTGACATGAGCTGTGACATTACTCTTGTCATATTTCTGCCAAAATCCATAACCAGACTCTCATTGTGAGATTAGGCAAGCCCAAATAGAGGGAGAGTCTACAAAATAATGTTTACTTTTCAAAAATGTCAAGGTCACAAAAGATAAAGACTGAAGAGCTATCCCACAGGGAGAAGGGGACCAAAGAGACAGATAACACCATAAGTAATTCTGGATTGGCTCTGGACCAGGGAAACAAATTTGTTGATCTTTTACAATAAAGGACATTGTTGGGACAATTAGTGAAATTTGAATAGGGCCTGTAGATTATACAATAGTCTCTTATCAATTTTATTTTTCTGATTTTGATTATATAAATATATGTTCTGGATCTTCAGAGATACACATTGAAGTATTTGAGGTAGGGGGCATCACACTTGCAACTTACTTATACACAGTTATAAGGAGAAAAAACTCTTTTTCATTTTCCCTATACCCTTAGGTTCTCCAGCTGTGGCCCTACCTGCAAATTAGACTAATAAAAGGCAAAATAATGGGATCAAAACAAACAAGTTTATTAACACATGAAACCCAAATACATGTGGGAGGAACTCAGAGATGAGTAACTCAAAGCGGTGGTTAGAGCTTGGGCTTATATGATATCTAAACAAGAGAACAGTACATTTTAGAAAAGTTCCAAGACAAAGGAAACAGTATATAGGCTTCAAAACCTAAAGGGCAACAGCAAGGTGGGGAGATGAGTATTTGGGGGACCTAATGGAAGGTTAGGGTTAGTTTAGTGAGGTTTGTTGGTGTAGATCCATCTTGGTGCTCTAACAGAGTGAAATGCTTGGCTTCTCTGACTCCATCTTGTTCTACCCGCTGTGTTCCCATGGCCTTCAGGCAATTATTCCTGCTTTATCTTGCATATAGACATGCTAATCAGTAGAGGAATTCTGCTTGGGGCCCCTCCCATTTTCCCTTCCCTTGCCATAAAAGAAGCCTGAACTCTGTACTTTCTTAAGTTGGATTTGAGGAACTAGTAGGGCTCTCTCCTCTTGGTTGGCACCTTCTCAAACAATAAACGTCTCCTTGAGTTTTGGCCTTCGGAAGCAGCAGGCACACAGACTTTGGACCGGTAACAGTGCAAGCTCATCTCAGGTGATAAGGTTGTTATTTCCCTCTTGGTCTGGGAAGTGGGAGGAACCTTTTTAAGGGGGATGTATGTTCTGTTTTCAGGCAGATTGGCAGAGGGCAGAAAGTTCATTCTGTGGCTGCTTTTTTGAAAATTGCCTCCAGCTCACAATAATTCTTAGGCCAGAGTGGCATATTTTGGGATGGCAAACTTTGAACTCCTTTGTGACTCAGAAAAAAAATCTATAATAATAAAAGAGTAATATGCTAATTAGACCTGACGACCTTCCGGAAGAAGCCGGGGCTGTGAGGGAAGCCGGTGCTGGCAGCCTGGGGAAGGAAGGCCTGCTCTTGCATGCATTTCGTGCATCGGGCCTCTAGTAGTAATATAAGAAAGAGAGAATGGTACCGTGATTAAAAACAGTGTTAGGGCAATCTGGATGAAGGATGTACTTCCTATTCATCTTAGAACTTTGATGTAAGTCTGAGGTTATTTCAAATTATGAACTCTAAATTGAGTTTAGGAAAGAACATTTTATTTTCTCCTAAAATTTCAGAACCCCTCTAAATTATTGGTTTCTAAATAGTAATAAGAGGTTTATTTCTTTCTTTTAAAGTATAAGGCAAGTGTTTCTAAGATTGCCTTAAATTTATATCAACTAGTTAAAAATATTTCAGACATTGTCTTATATGCACAGAGCAGTATGAGTGTTGATAGAGCAAAATAGCCAGTTAGAATGAAGTAGACCCTTAGGAAATATTTTCCTAATGCTGAGCTCTTATATAGCCTTTTGAATTCTTAAATAGAAGACGAATGTGTAATTTCAAATGTTATTCATTCTACTCATAAACTCAGAGAGTGGTCCCCACCCTCGTGAGTGAATGTGTTTTATGAGGAAAGAAACACTTATTAAAAAGTGAGAAATCATCATAGTGGGGGTTTCCTGGGTAATGAGAGTGATGAGGTACTGGAAACTTGTAGAAGATCCTCTCCATCCCTGTGGACTGGGAAGAGGCAAGAATACTGGCTTTCTCATGTTCTACTCGTAAATTTATCTGGACATTAGTTTGTATGAGGTTCAAGCTTTGACTCTTAAAAATGTTTCTATTTCCAGAAATTTACATTTTTGTTCATCTTAGGGCTTCCACTGTCTTGTGGAATCGCCCGTTGTTGTTATTAGTCACCAGGGGCTCCCTGGTAAATTGTGACCAAGGAGTAACAGTTTGGTCCTGCACGTTACCTCTTCAGTGGAGCAGGCTTCATACAGATTCACTTGTGTTCATGTCATGAAGAGTCTTGCCTCTCTCACGCAGCACTTTCTATTGGAACTGTGCTGAACTCGCAATCCAATTTTAATGATTAGGAGTGACCTACCTAGAGTCATGGTACCCTGTTTTAGAAAGACAAGTTCTTTCCTTGGCAACACTGATCTAATGAAGGGACATGGGCTGTGAAGTGGACATTGCCTGGGGTCCGTCCTCACGCTATAGTGGCTGTATAACCTTAGACAAGAAGAGTGAGCTGACCCTCACTCTTTGCAGATTCCATATGTGTGGATCTGCCGACTCGCGGGTATTCATTTGTAACCAAGTCAACACCTATGATGCTTTTGCAGTCATTCCAGGACATGCACAGAGCAGTGACAGTTTTGAGGTGCCCAGGGAGCACGTGCCCAGCCAAGGTCAAACAAGGCAACACCCTGCCTTCCTGTCTGAGCTCTCATTCTGTAAACAAGTGTCATTTCACGGTCTATTTATTGCCATGTTTTCCCCATTTTTAAGCTTTTTGTTTGTGACTTCCGTTTAAAATTAGCCTCAAGTGTAGTATAGGAGGGATGTCCAATGTCACGAAGTCCAAGAAGGCTGTGCAGTGCCTCATGGAGAAAAGTAACAGACAAGGAGAGGATGATGCGAGACAAGGTCAAATTAAGGATTCGAGGGAGCAGTGGGAATCCACCGAGGTTTTCTAAGGAGGGAAGTGATAGGATATTTTAAAGGTTCTCTGCAGTGTATGGAATTGGGAGTGGAGGGGAGAGCCAGGGAATGCAAGGGACCAGCTAGCTCACCGCAGGAGTCCCCATGGAAGTGATAGTGGCAGGGGAGGTGGAAGAAGATGGTTTGGGAGATGTACCTAGGAGGTCAGATCTGCTGGTCTTGACAATGACTATGAATGAACAGGCTGAGAGAAGACTTAGAAGAGTTCTCAGATTTCTTGACTAGAGGTTCCACTTTCTAAAGAGCAAATGTTGAAGGAGAAACTCTATGGGGAGCAGAGTTGAGAATTTAGCCAATTAGATATGTGTATTTACACGGAAGAGGGCAACAATATTCATTTCTTTTTCCCTTCTTAACCTGGCTGTAGCAATTTTTAACATAACGTTTGTTTTTTTTTTCTGTCCGTCTTTCTCTCTGTGGTATCGTGTGAATCGGTATCTAAACATGGTACGAATTCTTTCCTTTTTCATGTAAATTTTCTGAATATCCTTTTGCACACATTAGTGGAAGTCAGTGACACCCCATGTCCTGAATTCCACCACTGTCCGCTAACTTCAGCAGTTTACCTGGTCAGATTTCCGAATTGCGTCAGGATGCCAGGGAGAGAGCACTGGCTGACTGATCTGGTCCAGATTTTTGCCCCGGCCACCGAGGGCCCCAGCAGTGCGGTTCTCCAGGGGACACACCTGAACTCAGCCGCTGCTCCTCGGGCCAGTAGGACTGGGATGGCAGCGGCACTCTCCAGATCCTGTTTAGACTCTTAAAAATGTTTCCATTTCCATAAATTTACATTTTTTGTTCATCTTAGGTCAGTGTCCCCCCGACTTGCTGAGAGGAACACTACTGAAGTGCAAATGGCTCTGGGTCCTGCCATTAACTGACCACAGGCAGGGAGGCAGGAGAAAGCAAAGGTTTATCATGCGTGATATGGGCGCAGCAGTGAGTAATGAGTAACTTGCTGAGTCTACAGAGGTCAGGGTTTACACACCAACTGCATAGGAAGGGGCGGGGCTTAGAGCTTCCCTGGGAAAGGAGGGGAAGCTCTGTGGGGCTTTGCCATGCTATTGGACAGCTGGATTCAGCCTTCCTGGTGCTAAGGGTCAGTCTTCTGAACAGTGTCTTCCCTTTGGATCATTTTCTTTCTGTAGCTGCTGATTGTTCTGATGTTAGGATTAAAGTAATTTTAACACCACTTTGGTGGGCTGTTAATTAATCTCTTCAGACTGTAGGTTTCCAGCCAGACAATCCCAACCCATCAGTCAAATTAAAGTGAAGGAAGGGATTCTGGATTCCTTTCTCCCTGGCTGCTCCTTTTTTTTATGCAAATTATTTGCCAGCCTTCTCCCCTGTGACCTGCTCCGCCCACCAAGCTCTATTGGGAGGGGTAGCCCTTCTCAGGTCACAAAAGGTCAGCAACCCCTGACCCAGGGATACTCATTCACCCCTCATTTGCATAACTTTGTGCAGCCACTGTGCTGACTCATCCCTGAACTAAGATCTGCTCCTAGTGACTAAATGTTGTCAATCCCAAGACAGAGGCAGGGCCTGCAGCTTCCCTTTCTTGAAACTCATAAGGAGATTTTTAACTAATGGGTAATTAAGGGATGCTGGGAATTACAGGTTCACTGATGTCTTACAAGTTTTTGATCTTGGATAAATGAAAATGCTTAAGAACCAGTGGACGTTAGGTCAGGGCTTTGAGCAAAGGTCTAATCCTAAACCTTGCTAATGGGTTTGGTTCAGTCCTTTCCTCTCCTGCTACATGAATTGGTGCTTTTTGGTTAGGAAACATTTTGTGTCTGTTTACTGGTTCATAAAAACAGGAGTTTTCTTTTCCTCTCAGTCACCATGTTTTTATAACCTGTTAGGATGTGATTTTGCATGCTTTTTTTTGTTTTTTAATTTTTTAATTTATTGATTTTGAGAGAGAGAGAGAGAAACATTGGTTTGTTGTTCCACTTATTTATAGATTTATTGGTTGATTCTTGTATGTGTCTTGACCAGGGATTGAACCTGCAACCTTGGTGTATCGGGACAACACTCTAACCAATGGAGCCACTGGGCCAGGGCTGATTTTGAGTGCTTTTGAGATCGGCTTTGCTTCCAAAGAGAGGAAGTGTTACAGGAATCAGTGATGAGAGGAACAAAGAACCAAAAATTACTATGTAGAAGTTCTAGATCTTCTAAAAACAATGAACTATTGTTCATTTTATTTGGCAAGTGGTCATGGATGCCTTGAATGTAAGTCAGTATATCAAGCTTTTTGCAAAACTTCCAAAAATGTGTAAATAATTTCTTGACAACATGGAGCAATGGGAGCTGGATGCTGATACAATTAGACACAAATGGTCGCATAACAATAGCAAAGCCCCGGCATCCTCCACCTCCTCTTTCCTTTCTGGGGCTGCTTGGGTGTCCAAGACCCTGGCCCTCAGCCAGGACGCACTGGCCTCTTGTCCATCACGGCTAGCGTGCATTCTGATTGGTCAGGGGCACCCTGCACTGGTGCTAAATACTTTACATGTGGTCTCAGGGTGTAATAAGCCAGAGCTGTTTGGAAAAGCAGGCTGAAGCTGGGCCAGGGCCAGAGGAGCCCTGTGGCACCGTCATGCATGGGATCCTACATATAATTAACATAAGAAACAATCATAAAATAAGTGTCAGGAAGTGCAACACAGGGCACCTTTTCCCAGGGCAGTGAGTTCAGTATGTTTTCAGAGATATTAAGCAACAAAATTTGTTCTGTTTTCTCACTGATTCAATGCTCCTGCTTAATGCCTTAACCAGGGGCCCCCGGTGACGCCAGAGTGGGCCTGCTAAGGCAGCGGCAGGGAGAACTGTGCATTAGGGGCTGGCTCTGTGTGCATTGTGAGCTGCTATCAGTAGCTGTGGTGGCTTCCAGCGAGTGGAGATTGTTTGCACAGCCATTAAGCATTTATGATAACATGTAACGTCATTTAAAAGAAAGGCACCAGCCCGGCTGGCATGGCTCGGTGGTTGAGCGTCGAACTATGAACCAGGAGGTCATGGTTCGATTCCCGGTCGGGGCACATGCCTGGGTTGCAGGCTGCTCGATCCCCAGTGTGGGGTCTGCAGGAGGCAGCCGATCAATGATTCTTTCTCATCATTGATGTCTCTGTCTCTCTCTCCCTCTCCTTTCCTATCTGAAATCAATAAATATATTTTTTAAAAAGGCACTGGCCCTGGCCAGCGTGGCTCAGTTGGTTGGGTGTTGTCCCCTGAACCAGGAGGTCGCAGGTTCCATTCCCAGTCAGGGCACATGCCTGGGTTGCAGAATCGATCCCTATTAGGGGGCTCGCAGGAGGCAGCTGATCAATGTTTCTCCCTCTCCTTCTCCCTTGCTCTCTCTCTAAAAGTCAATAAAAAATATATTAAAAATAAATAAAAGGAAGGTACTGCTTAAATTAAAACAGCACCATGAACAAATATGCATTCGACTTCTCGTGATGGAAAACTGAGGCAAACTACTCCACCGAGGGGTTTACCACAGAAGTCTATCTACATTCATTAAGCTACCACTGTGCATATGGCTTCGGAGCAAACCCCTGCACCTCTCCCAGAGCAACATCCCATCCCCGGCAACATCCCATCCCCGGCACCATCTCCATGTGACCGCGGCTCCTCCTGCTGCCGTGGGAAGTGCTGGCTTGCAAAGCAGTGATGGGGTGGGTTTCACGTGGTCATCTTTCCGTGACGTTTCTCTGCAGGTGTCACAGCACATGCTAACTCTTCTCAGCACTGGGGGTCTGGTCGGGAAAGTAGGGGGACCCTCCCTTGACAAGCCCCGGGATACAGGGCTGGCTCTTGCTTCATTTGCCATCATTAAGAGCATGTCTGACTGAGGAGATGTCTCGTGATAATTGCTTCCTTCTGCTCTATGCCAGGCTGAAAAGGAAGATCATTATGAAAAAAAGAAGAAAGAGTGGCGTAGAGAAGCACCAACTGCCAGATCCCCTAATGAGTGAAGGATTTATCCAGAAACACAGCTGCAAATACCCATTAAATGTATAAACTAGACTGAAGGGACTGGCAGAAAGGAGAGTCAGGTTCTTTATTGAATTACTACCTTTTTATTAGTTTGAAGTATACTTGCATATGTTTCAGTTAGCCCTGGGGAGGAGGAAAAAATGTGTTAGCACAATTCAAAGTCATAAAAAGTGTTTTTTATTATGTTGCTATAACTTTAAAAATGCGATGTGTATTAGGTAGGGCTGGATAAGAAGAGAAATCTAAGGAAACTTCTATTGTGGACATCCTTGGCTTTGTGACTTTGGGAAATAAAAATATTGATCCTTTAGTGGACAGTTACTATGTGCCAGGGTCTCATGGAAGTACTTGACATCATGTAAACGTCACAGTATCCCTCGGCGGTAGCAGCGTTCTCCACATTCTCCAGACGAGGGAACAGGTCTGGTGATCGTAAGGGATCGGCCCAGATTCCCTTGGCTACTCAGTGACAGAGCCCGATCCCAGCCCAGGCCGTGTGACAGCCGAGGCCATGTCTCAGTCACAGGGAGATATGTGTGTTGCTTCAGTCAGTGAACTTTCTCTGGCTAATTTTCTTAATTTTAAAATGTTGAGACAGGACTGGGTTTTTTACAACAAGTAAGAGAGTCTTGCCACTAGAAGCTCGTTGCTTTTTTAAAAAAACTGAAACTGAGCGGAGAGCCAACGTTCGTTCTGTACTTACTGCAAAAGGTCAAGGGAATGACTAAATGGTAATTATTAGCAAGTATTTGCAGCAATTGAAGTCATTGCAGGATTTTCCTTTTGACAGTTACTTGTATTAGTCTTAGTAACAGGGACATGGAAAGGAGGCATTTCTGAGCCTACATCTCAGTTGCTTCTCATTTCCCTCTGTCTGAACCCCCATCCCCACCCCCATCTCATTGCCCAGAGTTGCTAAATAATCATCACATGACAAGCTGTCAACTCATCAAGGGAGTGATGAGTGAATGCCGGGGATACGTGAGAGGAAGGAAATCCAGGCGAGGAATAAGAAACATTCCACTGATTAAGAGAAGGCACTTGTTCTGTGCTGTTCAAATCTGGAGGTTATTAAACTCTACACCAGTCAACAATGTGTTCCTTACTGCTTGAGGGAAGAAGACATTCATTCTGTAGCAGATCATAGATTCTTCGGCATCATGCGTCGTTTCTAAAGACACAGCTAATTTAAATATATGGGACAAGGTTTTCCATTATTTCAGTAGAGTAACACCTCATTCTTTCGTTATCAGGCAAAAATGTGGTGTTTCATGTAAGTGAATAAATAAATTAATACCAAAATCTAGCAGTTTTATTTTTAATAAATTATGATGGAATCTTACGCAGGGGTCCTCAAACTTTTTAAACAGGGGGCCAGTTCACTGTCCCTCAGACCGTTGGAGGGCCAGACTATAGTTAAAAAAACACACACTATGAACAAATACCTATGCGCACTGCGGGCCCGGGATGCATCGGCTGCTAAGCAGGACAGGCAGCGGCACCCGGCGGGCCGGATACATGTCCTCGGCGGGCTGCATGTGGCCCGCGGGCCATAGTTTGAGGACGTCTGTTACAGTTTTATTGAGTATACCATATTGGTAAAGGAGGACATATAACATATATGTATTGTTTAATGAAAAATAATAAAATGAGTACTCATGTACCCCAGCACCCAGCCTAAGAAAGAGAACATTACTAGCACCTTTGAAGCCCTGGTCCCATTTTCCTGCCTCACCTTCGTGACCTGTGCCCGGAAGGAGGGCGAGTGGGCAGGAGAGGAGGACGGAGGTGCACATGTGCCGTGTTTACTGGCATTCGGTCACACGGAGGCTTCTCTGGGGAGATGACATTGGGCCGATTTCTGAACGCGGCGAGCAACCAGCTGTGGGAAGTTGTGGTAAGAGTGGGTGGAAAGTGAGGTATGTCTGAGGAACTTCCAGAAGTCCCCAGTGGCCAGAAGAGAGTGAGCAAGGAGGGGTGCGGTAGGAGATGGGACAGAGAAAGAGGCAGAGGCCAGAAAATGTGGGGCTTGTACAAACCCCTCCCCACACAGATTGGCTTTCATATTTTATTGGCCTAATGGAGCTCTGTCGGCGTGAAGTATTTTAGTAGCATCTGATGAGATTTTGTTCTCTTATTCTCTCCATGATTCCTTCCGCCCATTATTCGGTGGCTGAGAATTAGAATGTAATAAACTCCTTGAGATCCAGAACTGGGTTTATTTCGATCTGTGTCAGAATTTCCAAGCTCCATGACTGATGAAAGGAAGGACCTTGCTATAATATTTGTGCAGTGAATGGAGAATCTATTTCCCTTGGAAGAGTCTGGGGAACGTTGCCACCGAATTGGTGCTGGTTCTTTGCATCGAGGTGGGAATACTGCTGTTTTGCAAACACCACAGAGGCACGGACCTTGGGAAAGGGCAGCTGTAATGTCCTCCCAGCCTTGAGTTGTTTCATGAATGAGGCGCATTAGTGTGAGGGAGGGAGAGCCTCAAAGTCCGACTTCCTCTCTGTAAGTCGAAGCATAGAACTCAGACCAGAGTAAAGGAGTCTTACACGGTTGTATGACGTCTGTCTTCCTTCGGCGGCCGTTCTGAGCACTGGTTTGGATAGATGGAGTGAATCTGATTGTGAGCTGGTCTTCACTTCCGTGCCTCAGTCCCCTGATTGTAAAATGAGATTATGTAGCAGTGTTTGCCGACCACCTGACAGATTCTGCATGGGGAGAAATTAGATGGATGTCGGAAGCTTGGGTTTGTCTGTTTTAATATATGAGAAATGGTTAATGGTAAAGTTTGTTTTTGATGTATACAACATAATTTAACTTTGAAGAATGAGTACACACTGAACAGCTCATTGAGACTGCCTAAAGGCTGTGACTGTACAGTTGGCCCTTCATATCCATGGGTTTCATGCCTGGATTCACTCGACCATGGATTGAAAACTTTTTTTTTTTTTTAATTCCAGAAAGTTCCAAAAAGTGAGACTTGAACTGGTCAGATGCCCAGCTATATGCTGAATCCATGCAAATGAGGTGATGTGTGAGCACACCCTGCAAATATAGGTTGTGTGCTATATTATGCCATTTTTGTACAAGGGACTTGAGCATCATGGATTTTGGTATCCATGGGGGTCCTGGAACCAATCCTCCTTGGATACTGAGGGATGACTGCACTTCCTCCTTTATCTTGTAGAAGAATGGAACAGTTATGAAAATGGAGGGGCAAAGTAAGGCTATCCTTTGTGAATTGCCCTTTCATCCTTTAGCCTCTTTGAGCGTGATGGGCTTTTCTGCATAGAATTTGGGAATAACTTCCCGGCCGTTTCAATAACCTAGGGGCCTCACTGGTGGAGAGGTCCCTGTAGGTGGTGGACAGAAGTGAAGTCTTCCCTCAGTGGTTCATCTATCATGTTTCCGAATCAGTGTAGCAGTTGAAATCTATAGTAAGTTATACAACGATTATTTACTATTTTAAATTTTTGTACTTGTGAAACTTGAAATTATTGCACAAATTTAGTATCCCAACAACACAAGAAGGAGAATGGTCCTTATGGAGACACTTCCTTATGTCTCCATCACCTAGGAAACCATCGGTGGTGAGTCGGGGTCATTATGGAAATCCTTGGGTGAAGAGGGTCTGCTGCTGAGGAAAGGCAGATTCAGGTGGTCTGCGTTGATTAACTGGCTGGTTCGTTCTTCAGCTTTCCGCTTTACCTGAAGCCACATTTTTGCCCGTGCCTTCACACCAGGTTTGAACTTTGATGCTATGATGGCTGAGATCAAAGTTTGGGGCATAAGACAGAATGACCAAGACAGGGTTGGTGTTGGAGCAGTGGCGCTTTGGCGGGTCGACAGCCGATGACAGTCCTCTTCTTTTTCTAATGAGAGCTTCTCCAGGATCAGCGTTGAGCGGGTCTGTTGTCCTTTAAGTCCCGAAGCTGCTGTGGTGTTGGCCAGCGCTGACCGGAGGGAGGTTGGATACCATCTCTTCCCTGCTGTGCTCTGAAGCTGCGGCTTCACTCTTGCCTTGGACACTTGAACACGATCCCTGCGGCAAGCTTGGATTAATCAGTGTTCACCCGGACAACTCCTTTAATTTCAGGTGCCCATTTGAAAGACGCTCCACTCTGTGAAGTTCACAGCTGTGGAATGCTGTAAGAATTTAGGACTACACCGTGGAGTTGAAAGCACAAAGTGGGAATGTGGTCTGCTTTTAGAAGTTGTTTCAGTAAAAGTGGATGTGTTTTTCAACCGATGGGAGCAGACAGGAAAACGACGACAGCATTCTCATTCCGTGCAGGCTCCGATGTAAACCTCTGGGGCCGGAGAGCTTTTTATTCGACAAAGCTGAAAACTCACCTGTATTTCTCAGCTTTCAAGCTATGACAGTCATTTGCAGCTGTCAAATATAAAGATGTTTTGGACACCATCCAGGGATAATCTTTTACAGGTTCCAAGTGCTGAGATGTGAGAGTTGATAAAAACATTCTGAGGCTTGTCAGAAGGTGCTTCTGACCCCGCTTCAATTGCATTCACTTTTTGAGTTCTTTTTTCCATCGGTGGTGATGGGATGGGAAAAGCCCTCAGCTGTCTTGCACCTGCAAAACAGGAGATGTCCACAAAACACCATTTTCTCCCCTTTCTCAAGCGAAACTTGCTAAATTTTAAGATGGTGAAGTGAGAGAAAGAAGAAATCTGGTTAGATGTGAATTTTTCTTATCTGAATTACAAAATGTAAGAATTGTGGGAGAAAAATATCAGCACAGAAATAAAGACCAGATTGCAGGGCTAAAGCCTGCATGCTCATAGACCTCCTGTGCTATATTTTCTATACACTAGAGATTTTTTTTAAAAAAAACCACACATGAGAAGTGTCCTTGTCCAATTGGATCAACATTCAGGTGAAAGCAGAAGTGCTCAAGTGTGATGAAACTTCTGGAGATCTCTGACGTAAGCATGTTTCAACAGGCTAGGTTTTTAAAAAATATATATTTTATTGATTTTTTTTTTTTTTTTTTTTTTTTTTTTACAGAGAGGAAGGGATAGGGATAGAGAGTTAGAAACATCGATGAGAGGGAAACATCTATCAGCCGCCTTCTGCACACCTCCTACTGGGGATGTGCCCGCAACCAAGGTACATGCCCTTAACCGGAATCGAACCTGGGACCCTTCAGTCCGCAGGCCGACGCTCTATCCACTGAGCCAAACTGGTCAGGGCAACAGGCTAGGTTTTAATCTGACGCTTGAACACTTTCAGTCATAGATTCGGTACTGTATGCAGCAGAATCAGGGTTAGACACGTGGCTGTATCAGGGTCCTCTGAGTATCCTCGAAGTCTCATATTGGTAAAGGCATAGCAACCGGAGAATTTGATTCGAAGGGAACATGTACAAGCGTTCCAGTTTGGCTTCGTTCACCACATAGTGCCCAGAGATGGGGTGTCTGGGTGTCTGGGGTGTTTTCTGGCCTTCTGTCGGCAGAGGATTCCCGATGTCAGAGAGACCTATGTGGGGTGGGGGGGGGGGGCGGGCATGGTTCTAGTTATGGTTCTAGTTAGAACTGAACTGAGTGAGGGAGTCGTATGTATGGGTGTGGCCTTTTACTTCAAGGAATTGGGAGTGTAACCCCCAAGCGGAGAAGCAACAGAAAAGCGTGTATAAAGGTGTGCCACAAACCCGCTCTTCAGTATGGAGAACTCTGAAGGAGGGACTGATTTGGAAGAAAGTTTCATTTCAGATTTGCTGTTGGAGATGCTTGTGAGGAGCCGTATCAAATGGGCAGCTGGATATTTGGGGAAGGAAGGGAGGGAGGGAGGGAGGGAGGGAGGGAGGGAGAGAGAGAGGGAGGGAGGGAGGGAGGGAGGGAGGGAGGGAAGGAGGAAGGAAAAGAGGAGGATTTGGGTTTTGAATCTACATTTAAAATACATATGGGGTGCTTGGTTCGACAGCACATATACTAAAATTGGAATGATATAAAGAAGATTAGCGTGGCCCCTGCGCAAGGATGACATGGAAATTCGCGAAGCGTTCCATATTTAAAGTCAAATAAAATATATCTACGGGATTGTATAACGTTGCCTAGAGAGAGCGTCTAGAGAAAGGGTAGGGTGCTGAAATGAGCCCTATGTTAGGTAGGTGTGGCTAAGCTGTGGGTCCACTATGGGTCTGTGTGAAGTCCCACCATTTTGTAACTGCACCACCTGGGCAGAAACTCGGTCCCTTTCCCAGCCCCTGAAAGCATACTTGGCAGGAAGTAGCACTGCAGTACCTAGCAGGAGGTCGTTTGCTGAGATAGAGCAAACTCACTTTTCATGTCCATTCAGTGAGAATTGGCCAGTGTATATTGTCCTGTAACCAGCGCCGCAATCAGGAGTCAGACCATCTTATCTCTCCGCAGGGTTTCCTCGTGCCCTGTGCGGTCAGGCCCCCTCCTCCCAGGCCTTGACAACCACTGATACGCTTCCCAGCAGGACAGTTTTGCCTGATCTAGACTCTCATATAAATGGAATCATGTCGTACGTGGTCTTTTGTATCTGCCTCCTCTAACTTAGCCTAGGGTTTGGTAGACTTTCTCTGCAAAGATTCAGACAGTAAACATTTCAGGTTTGCAGGCGCCAGGGTCTTTGCAGGAAGGGCTCAGCCCTGCTGGTTGCCGCAGGGAAGCAGTCTTGGACAGTGTAGAACTGACTGGGTGTAGCTTGTCCCAATAAAACTTTGTTTATAAAAATAGGCAGAGGGCCGGATTCTGCCAGCGGCTGGTGTGCTGACCCCTGACTTAGCATAATGCCCTGCAGATACGTGTCTGTGGTTGCGTGTAGCAATCCATTCCTTTTATTACGGAGTAGCTTCTGTTATGTGGATGACGGTCCAGAATTCGTTTACGCACTCACCAGTTGTTTCTAGTTCTCGGCCTGTATGAATAAAGCTGCTGCGAGCATCACACGCAAGTCATTGTGTGGGCCTGTGTGGTCATGTCTCTTGGAGTAAATACCTAGGAGCGGAATTGCTGGGTCATGTGGGAAATGTATATTTAATATTACAAGAAACTGCCCCCACTGTTTCTTAGAGGAATCCTACTATTTAACCAACAATGTGTAAGAATTCTAGTCTTGCCGAGTTCTTTTTTAAAATAGTTTATTGATTTTTAGAGAGAGAGGAAGGGAGAGGGAGAGAGAAACATCGATGTGAGAGTGCAACATTGATTGATCGGCCGCCTCCTGCATGCCCGACTGGGGATCGAGCCCCCAAACCCCACAACCGGGGCATGCGCCCTGACCAGGAATCAAACCTGCAAACTTAAGTGCACGGATCGACACCCAACCAACTGAGCCACACCGGTCAGGGCTTTCTGAGTTCTTTTAAATGTTAATGGATATAAATGAATCAACAAAAACATATTATTAATAGTTCCTAGTGTCAGATTGTTTTTTAATGTGACTGTTTTATGATCACTTATTCTGTCTTATGGCTTCACCATAGGTTGTTAAACCAGCTTCCCATTATTAACCCTTAAGACTGTTTACCCAGTTTCCTGTGGGAAACACCGCAGCCTCCACCTGTGCAGAGGGCTCCGCGGTCAGCGGCGCTCCCTCTCTCCTCCTGTCAGTTACTTGCATCCGCAGGAGCCTTTACGAGTCAGCAGCTTGGGGTTTGGGTTGAAACCCTTAGGAATTGGAGGAGCCTCATTTGATGTCACTTTGGGGTAGCTGATCACCCCACCTCCTCGTGCGTAGGCTGGGGAGTACCCTCAGGCCGATGCTGGATTTTTCTCTGTCGGTCCCCCAGAGTTTTACGCCTCAGCATGTGGCCAAATTAATTTTTGCCTGGAAAGATTGTAAGTAGGTGTTTGAAATATCTATCTCAGTTTTTATTTTTTTTAAATCTCAGTCAAGTTTCATAAACCTTCGCTCTAAGCCGTGTTACTTCCCCGTGAGCTCTCTGGTGCCGGCGTCACTTGATTTGCTCTTTAGGTTCTTCACTGTAATCAACACTAAGTGCTGGGCCCGCAACCAGAGGGCCAGGGTTTCGGCGTGGCGTGCTCGTGCTGAGGCCGCGCTCTGCAGTCTGGATGCCAGTTCCGATCCTTCCTCGTGGGTGGAAATGAAGTGGTGCTACCTGCTTAAGAAAGAAGCCCTCTGCGGGAGAGGATCTTCAAAGAGATAGAGGCCCTGTCCCCCGAGGGGTCCTGCTGAGCTGTGTCGCAGCACCAGGGTCAAGTTCGGGGCCTGTCTCAGTAGCACGATCCTGAAACGCTCCGGCCATGTGATTTGGGTCCTCGGCGCCAAAGTCAGAAGCCAGTCCCCTGAGTCACCACTGACGTTACGGGAGGACGAGGTGGGAGGCCAGCAGGGAGCCTCTTCTTCCCGTGAACAACATGGGCCGTAAAAGACTGGACTTGCCCGTCACAGAGCTGGTGTTGCTGGCTCTCACTTGTGCCAGGCCCTGCTCGAAGCACCTTCCACGTCTCAAGGTCAGAGGAAGCTCGGTGCGATGGTCCAGCCCACAGACTTCAGACCGGCTCTCCTGCTAACAAGCCAAGTGAGTGGCTGGTCTCCTCGGTGACTTCATTTCCTCATTTTGAGAATGAGGACTCTGCCACCCCCTGTGGCACAGGGCTGGTGGGAGGCTTGACTGCGTTAATACATGAGAACTGTTCCACAGGGCCCTGGCATGCAGTGAGTTATAGAAGCATTAGCTCTTACCATCGTCCTCCTATTACTCATCTCAGGAAAGCGGCGAGATAGGTGCTGTGGTTTTCCCCATTCACAGTTGAGTCAATTTCGGCACAGAGAGCAATTTTCAGGAGACCGCAAGGTGAGGAGGCCGTGAAACCGGGTCCGATCTGCGGCTGGCACTGCTTACTCTGCTGTTCCCCCGTAAGAAGGCAATGGCCCTGATGTTAGATGTCACCTGCAGGAGAGTAGATCAGAGCTAGCAGGAAAGGGCTGTCTCTGGCACTAGCGGTGTGGACTTTCCCCCCGGGCCCTCCTGGCGACTCCACACACCCATTCACTCGATGGAGCTCAGCAAATGGGCTGGGGCATCTTCTCCTTGGAGGAGTCCTCGCTTAGTAAATGGCATCACCGTCCATGTATTCTGTGACGTGAGGCAGAATCCTGCGTTACCTGGACTTCAGCCTCTCCTTCCTCCCCTTCATTTAGTCCATCATCACTTCCTGTTGATAGTTATTCTTTTTTTTTTTAATATATTTTATTGATTTTTTACAGAGAGGAAGGGAGAGGGATAGAGAGTCAGAAACATTGATGGGAGAGAAACATCGATCAGCTGCCTCCTGCACACCTCCTACTGGGGATGTGCCCGCAACCAAGGTACATGCCCTTGACTGGAATCGAACTTGGGACCTTTCAGTCCACAGGCCGACGCTCTACCCAGTGAGCCAAACCAGTTAGGGCCTGTTGATAGTTATTCTTAAAGTAGCTCATCAATCCTTCACCCTTTTCACCTCCAACGCCACCTCCACCCTCCCAAGCCCGAGCTGCTGCCACCCATCACTTTCTCACCAAGCTCCCGTCCATCCATGCCCTGTTCCAGTCTGTCCCCTGCAGGCTGAGGTACCATGCAAACCTGGTCATCTGTGCCCCTGCTGAAACACCACCACCTTCTCATTGCCATTCAGACCCGTCTGCCTCCCAAACCGGTCCTCCTCCTCACGCTGTCCTGCCTCCGTGGAGTCGGGAACTCGGGGGTGTAATTGAAAAGCTGAACAAAGTTAGACTCTTAGCGTCGAGTGGAACCGGGTTTCCTTTGACCGCCTTTATTAAATTCCTGCCGCAGATAATTAGGTCCTAGAATCTGACCCCATTACCAGCGCCGTCAGCAGGACTCAAGCTTTGCACAAAGATGTATAGTGTCTGGCCTTTTTTCTTGGCAAGGCCAAGTATATCGTAATAGACAAGTGAGAAGATGCATGTCATGGCGGCCTGTCCTCATTTTCCCCACAATCTTCGTAACTAATCTAGCTAGGTTTTTCTTTTCCTTTTCTCTCTCTCTCTCTCTCTCTCTCTCTGTGTGTTTTTAGTATTAATGGTTTGTTTTTGGCATAACTGAGTCCTTAGCCGATATCAGCAGGTTGAGCCCAAATTTGTTAGAATTGAGTGAAAATGACAAGAATTAAAATCACCAGCATCCAGTTCACTTGCCAAGGTGCGTTTGAAAAGGCCCTCAGTCAGCAACTCGCCAGCACTGAGCTGGTAGCCCTGTCTGTTTTCCTCTTACTGGCGTTTAATCGCACCTCTTCCAGGTGTGCCAGCAGGTTGCAGGGAAAGAGAAGGGGAGAAGAGCATTTTAAAAAACCCACCCCGAGCCGAAACCGGTTTGGCTCAGTGGATAGAGCGTCGGCCTGCGGACTGAAGGGTTCCGGGTTCGATTCCGGTCAAGGGCATGTGCCTTGGTTGCGGGCACATCCCCAGTGGGGAGTGTGCAGGAGGCAGCTGATCGATGTTTCTCTCTCATCAATGTTTCTAACTCTCTATCCCTCTCCCTTCCTCTCTGTAAAAAATCAATAAAATATATTTAAAAAAAAAAAAGAAAGAAAAGCAGGAAAATAAATATGCTTCTAAAAAAAAAAAAAAAAAAAAAAAACCCACCCCGAGTGGTCTCGGGTGGCAGTAAGCGGATGGGTTCATCTAGGGTGCCATGAGGCACTGGCTTTCCCGTAGAACTGCAGGCCGCCTTCCCCCAGTCTGTACCATGGGTTTATTTTGAAATCAGCGTAAGAAATTTCTGTATTCATGAGTCTCTACGGAAGAGAAATCCCTTGGTTCATCCACAGCGAACGCTGGCCCACGGGATCCACTGTTATCTAGGTGTTCGTGTGCCAAACCTGTGCTCGCCGATAACGTGTGCCCTGAAAGTATTTTATCTCAAGAAAAACTGGGGCTTACCTCTGAGGGAGCCCAGATTAAAACCCGAAGGAAGAGGTGTCTGGCCTACAATCCAGGAGTTTGACAGGGCCTCCCAAGGTGAGAGATAAGAGAGGAGGCTTTACAGGGTTTGTCTTACTGGGAGTCTGTGCAGAGGGCTAAGATATCGGAGCCCCAGAGAATGAGGAAAATTCATGTTTTTAATGGAAACTTCCCTGAGAAACACGTGGAGGTTCTGCTGTTTAGAGCCAGTGTAGGACCCCTGGGAGAGGGCTGGTCGTCATTGGCCCCGGGGCCTTGAACCCAATAAATCCCAGCTCTGAGCAGCTGGGACCAGTGGACCAGGCCTCCTTCCGTCTGCCTGCTGGGAGCGAGCTCTGCGGGGCTCCTGGCTGGGGAACAGGACAGCGACGTCAGCAAGGGGGCAGCGCGATGGGCTTGTCTGCAGGGCCTGGCTGGAAGGACACAGGGAACCGGGGAAGCCGGGCAGTGCCAGCGGGGCAGAGCTCCCCTGTGCAGAGAGCACCCCTGTGGGTTTTCTGTAGGGACTCGTAAATGCCTGAGCCCCAAACACTGCACCCACTTCTCTGCGCAGAGAGGAACCAGGGCGAGGGCTCTGGTCACCTCCATGCTCTCAGAGGACTTTCCTACGAGACCTGAGCCTGAGGTCAGGAGAGAACGGGATGTCTTCGGTTTCATCAGGTTGTCTGAGCAGGCAGGTGCGACTCCCTGCCTTTGCAATGCAGGTCACTCCTTCCAGAACCTTCGCCCTAACCTTCCTCCTCCACGTCCTCCCAATCCAGTCACTCACCTAGAAATTTGCGCTCATCCTTTAAACCCAGAACAAAAAAGGTGTCCAAATCCATAAAATGTCCTTGCACTTCAGGCCAGTTAGGATTGCCTCGCTCTCATGGCCATTGTCTGTTCTGTTATGATGATCAAGGGACAAAGGATTACCAGGCGGTGGGACCTCTGCGTTTCCCTGGAGGAGACAGGTCCCCCATGCCTGGTAATTAATAATAATAATAATAATAATAATAATAATAACAACAACAACAACAACAATAGCACCACAGCCGGCCCTGGTCTAATTGCATATGTTCAGTCTCCACAGCAGTCCCCGGAGAAAGGTTCCGTTGACCCAGTGTGACGGAGGAGGACATGGGGGCTGGATGTGCTATGCAGTTTGTCCGCGTCACAGAGCTGTGGACCTGCAGAGCGGGATTAAGGCCCAGGCAGGCATCCGACTCCCACTGCTCCACAAGCCTGTGCTCAGCCGGAGGAGGACATTCTAAGGGACCCGAGGGGGCGGGGGCAGCGGGGATGCCATTCTCTGCGGGTGCCCGTGCGCGTGGCGTTAGGCAGGCCCTTCACAGTGACTAACTGCTGGCTGTCAGGTGGGAGCCCCGGCGCCACTGCCGAGCACCTGCCTTCTGAGGAAGGTCCTCCCTGGACCCTGATGCAGTGGAGCTTCCAGGGAGGCTTTGAGCTGGGCTCCTGCCGGGGAGAGAGGGAAAGGAGTTTCCCATGTTGTTTTTGCATCAGCGGGTTTGGAAACTTGGAGTGTTCGGCTGGCAGGGTGGTGGGAAGGCTCCAGCACTTCCTGTGGCCTGCAGTCTGGGCTCTGAGATAGGGAACTGGCCTGGGCTCCGACTCCTCCACTGGGGATGTCAGCACCCCTCAAGGCAACAATGCTTGCAGGGGGAGGGAGCCCGGGGGAGAGGGGAGGAGGCTGGGAAGAGGGGAGCCCTGAGCATTACAACAGCTGAAAAGGAATTTGAAAAGCAAATATCCAAACCCGGAACAAGGAGGGAAGTGTGTGCCTCGGTTTGTGAGATAATGAACTTTCCATTTGAGATGCGACTCCCTCCTCGCAGAGCTCCAGGCGGAGCGGGAGAACCAGCACGGGGCTCAGGTCTCATCTTATTTTGGCCTCCGAGCACCTCCATTGCTGGCTCTGGCGATGGGAGCAGTGAGTGGCTGCTGGAGGAAGCCCTGGACGTTTCCTGTGCGAGGGATTCTGGATTTTAAACATGCATCTGTGGCCCGAGTGATTCCTCACCCTTAAAAGAACCTCTGGATTCGCTTTTAAGGAAAGAGTGATTCATTCCCTTGTCTGAGAGAGATTTATTCACGTACTATTGACCATGCCGTCTGCCCAGGACCCGAGGCGCAGAGATGAATGAGGTCTAGCACCCTGTCCCTGGGGAAATTGTAGACACCTCTGGCAGCAGTTGAAGCAGGTGCCTGGTAGGTGCACTGCAAGCACCCAGGAAGGGGCAGCTGCTGGCAGCCGGGAGCCGTGGGGTCAGGGGATCTCTCCGGGGAGCTGGCACGGGAGAGGGGCATTGACCTCTAGGAGAGGGAAAGACTGTCCAGGTAGAGGGGTCATCGTGACTGAAGGCAGGAGGCAGGGGAGGCTGTGGTGCCTGGAAGTGGCAGCAGCTAGGCAAAGAGAGAGGTAGCCAGCCTCAGCCTGGGAGCTCACTTGCCCCCCCGGGGGCCCACGCACCCCTGGAGGGGACCCTGACAAGGCCAATCTGGGGCTGGCCTTCTGTAAGCTGTGCTACCAGCGGCCACTGCAAGAGGCAGCGCTGCAGAAGGACTGTTGGTGATCGTAACACCTATTGCCACGTCTGACTTACAGTTGTTGCCTGTGTCTGGGGATGGGCGCAGGGATGCAATTGGTGGGGAACAGTGCCCTGGGGGTGCTCAGAGACAGGCTGTGCAAGGTTTATGTGCTCTACTCCCCGAGTCACCATGCGAAGATTTAAAGCAAGAGGTGAGACATGCGGATTCCAGCTATCACCACTACAAAGACTCCGTTTCTCTCGCGATTGATCGGCCCAGTAGAAGCTGCAGGTAATTGAATGTTTGCTGCCCCCTGTGAATTGGAAAGAGTTGCTCAAAAGAAATGGGCTGCTTTCCTGGAGACGGTCCCGCAGATGCAGGTGATGATAATTCCACACGGGCCTCAAATCCAGCGTTTTCCCCGCCACTTCCCACTGCGCGTTTCTGGCCAAGGCTGTTTGGCAACAATTCTTTTTTCCTGAAAAACCAAGGAGGCAAGTGGTCTCAGTGCATCACTTCCCAAAGCGTATCCCATAAGAAACCAGGGCCACAGACGCATGGGGAGGGAGGTGTTTTCTGGACACGTACATGTGGGAAATATTGTACATTGCACATGAAGATTTCACAGTCTACACCTATAATAGTAAAAGCATAATATGCTGATTAGACCAGACAGCCGGATGACCTTCCAGACAACCTTCCGGACAAAGCTGGGGCTGCGAGGGCCGAGCCCTTGGCACGAATTTTGTGCATTGGGCCTCTAGTATTTTATATTAAAGGCCCGGGAAGTCCCATAGTAAAGGGACCTTTCAAACTGTGGTATAGTGATAAAAACGTACTATGGAATCCGACAGATGCAGACATGATAGAGGAGGCACTTAGGCACCAGCAGAGCCTGAACAGTGGGCCAGGTACAGAATGTCACCTGGGCGGGATGTCCTGGGTGCGAGGCAATGGGCAAAACTGGGAAAACAAGGATTACAGGTGACACCTTACCCCTAGGGTGAGCTTTATTCCCCTAGCATGTTGCTAGGCATGTGGTCAGACCCTCTTAGAGTAGGAATAAGGGGCCAGAGAATAGCCTTCTATGACTCCCATACAAGCTCTAGCACTGCCACTCCCTTAAGCATTTAGCCCTCAGGACAACGAGGTCCTGATCAGCATCAAATAATCTTAGGAACAAAGCCTCCGGTCTGTTGACCACAGAGACAGAGTTCTGGTCAAACTAGAGATAACATCTAGGTCTCAGCTGTGTTTCAGCTCCAGGCCCAGAAAAGCAGCAAAACCAGATGACATGACGCCATGGGTGACATCAGGACTAGATTCAGTGACCATGGACCCCTCCCCTAGCACGGACCAATTAGAGAACCGGACCCTGAGAGGACACACCTGCAAAGCTTATGAATATTCTACTGAGGTCCTTCCCTGACACCTCCCCTGAGGCCTCCCCTACGGTCCCTGCCTTTGGAAAACAGATAAAAGCTCTTAAGACAAGGGGCCCAGCATGCCAGCTCTCCCTGTCTCAGGAGCACCCCTGCGGCCTCGCCCTCGTGGTCCCTCAGGTGCGTTATCTTTTTCCTAAGCTCCACAGGCCCTTCTTTTGCCTCTGGAACTTGTTTCCTGAGTTCATTCAGCCCTGCCGGCTCACTATTTTGACTTCTGTGATTTTCTAAATAAACTTCTTGTGTTGGGTTCTTGGTTCTGAATTTGTTCTCGGCTGAACTGAAGGACCGAGGTCTAACTGCCCCGTTAAGAGTCTGAGCCCTGGCTGGGCTCCACCTGTGACTGCAGGACGTAGGGCCAATTTCAGAGTCTCTGCATCTCAGTGTCCCTGTCTGGGAATGGCTTAGGAATGGGACCTATTTCATAAGGTGACTGTGCAAAGTACATGTGTAGGGACTGTTAGTCTTTTTAGGTAGTATTCCCTGCAGTGTTTTACAAGAGATTTGACTTTTTTTTTTTTTGCTTTGCATTAATTAACATGACGAAGAAGCAGTGTTGGGTGGGAAATGCCAGACTGAGAGGAGTTCCTGCAGGACCTGTGTGATTTCTGCTCCCCGTCCCGGGAGGAAGGGCAGCTGGAGCCACTGAGGGCTCCGTCAGAACTGTGAGCTGTAGGCACCTGAGCTCGAGAATTGGGGAGCAAACTACGGGGTCCACTGGGCTGCCAAGTGGCGTGTGTAACTGCAGTCTGGCTCTGTGTGTTTTGGGTGTCAGTCATGTCTTCGGGGAATGGCAAGTTTCTAATGCAGGCCGGCAAACAGATGGGGGCCGGGGGCGGGTGGACCTCTCCTTGAGCTGAAAGCCATGAAGAAAGAGCCAACATAGAAGGGGCTAGCTCTGTGCCATCGCCTTTCTACTTCAAAGGGCTCTGTTCACTTTGGGGACCAGACACTTCTCTGTTGTGGGGGCTCATCCAGGGAATGGCGGGGCGTTTAGCAATGTCTTTGGCCTCTACCCCATGCTAGTAACACCTCCCCCTTTGTGACAATCAAAATATCCCCAGATGACAGATGCTCCCTAGGGGGACAAAATCACTCCAGCAGTTTCCCTCGCAGAATTCTTCTGTAAAGGAAATTTACTTTCATAAAGGACATTTTCATTTGAAAGGTGTCCCTTTTGTCTCCCAAACCAGGAAGAGAACTACTTCCCAGTCAGCTCAGCTCTGTCCCCGAGAGCGCCTCAGAGTGCACAACAAACCTCGCTAAGCGCCTCTTTCGTCCTACATTTCCAGGTCACCTTTGGGCAAAGTACACCCCTCCAGAAGCCACCCTGTTCCTTTGTTCAGCCTCTTCTTCATGCCTCATCCCTTGTGAGATGATGCAGAAGCTCTGAGTTCCAACCACCTCTTGGCGTTACCGAGTTCTCCTGAGCTTTGAGCACGGCATGAGTAAATAAGCCCTTGTTTTCCTTCCCAGCTAATCTCTGGTCCTTGAATTTGCAGCGTCCAGATGCCGCACCGAAGAGGGTTGAGGAAAGGTTTGTTCCTCCTCTGCGTGGTGCACAGAGAGTAGAGGAAAGGCTGTTTGCAGTGGGGTGTCAGGGGCCCTTCCCCCACCTCCCTCACCTGGATGCCGAGGGAAAATGCTCTCTATTTCTTTTTCTATCAGAGACCACTCAGCGTTTAAATATGGGACTTGTGCTCCCTCCCTTCTCTCCCCCTAATTGTTATAAACCTCTTACCTGTTACGAGTGCAATTGGATGGCCAGTAGGCCAGAGGCAGCTTTCCTGGGGAGGAAGGAAGGGACAGAGGAGTTGAAGCAAATGGTTTCTCCAGCTGCTCTTCCCCACTGGCCTGCCGTGTGGCCTTCACGGGCCCATCTGTCAGGCTCCTTCAGTGACGTCGTGGGGCACACGGGTCACCGGGACAAGCGTGGTGGTTTTCCCATTATACAGCTCCCGCAGAGACATCCTCCCGCAGGCTTCTTTTTTTTTCTCTCTCAACAGGTTTGCTTGTGTAATAGAAAGACCATAGGACAACAGGGTTTAAAGCCATTGTGGGGACCCAAAACTAACCCTGTATGGAAATTTCAGAAAAACATACAGATCAGGTATTTGGGGATTTTATAAAGTCTGCTCTTTGCACATTGTTCTAATCAAGTTGCTTGGAAAAACATAGCAATGTTACAAATATTTTTATATATATATATTTAATATATTTTTATTGATTTCAGAGAGGAAGGGAGAGGGAGAGAGAGACAGAAACATAAATGATGAGGGAGAATCATTGATCGGCTGCCTCCTGCACGCCTCCCACTGGGGATAGTGCCCACAACCCCAGCATGTGCCCTGACCAGGAATCAAACTGTGACTTCCTGGTTCATAGGTCGATGCTCAACCACTGAGCCATGCCAGGGTTGTGATCTTTAAGAGACTACAGGGAGGAGCATTTCCAGCACATTCAGAGCCATGGAGGACTTTGGGCATGAACAATGTGCAGACATAGACAGATTTCTAGATGGGAATCAAGACAGGTTTCTCTCCGTTGTCTTGGAAACATGACCCAAAGCTAAGAAGACATTCAGCGGAATGATAACGAGAATTTCAACTTGCTGAGGGGTTACGGAGTCACATCTAACTGACGTGTAGAGTTTGGTAGCTAACTCCCAAGTAAAAAGTGCTTCTTCATCTCATTTAATTCAACTGTAAGCCATTTGACATGCATATGAAGGCTGTAGAATCTTCAAATTTAATTTTTTATTAGTAGATTTGTTGGGGTAACATTGGTTAATAACATTGTACAAATTTCAGGTGTACAGCTTTATAACACAACATGTGTATGCTCTATTATGTGCTCTTGTAGAACCTTAATATCATAAACGGAATAAAGTAAATCAGACAGCAGACAAGCCGGCCGTCGTACAATTCCACACCCATTTCCTAGTTGCTTCCGGGACTCCTTGGACAGTTTCCTGACAAGGCAGAATGGTTGGAATGTCTAGCCAGCTGTGGAGACTTCCCATTAGTGGTTCTTAAGTTTTAGTTTGCATGAGAAATGTTCTATCAGGCTGTGCACACAAGTCATGTAGCTTCTCTCTGCAGGGCAATTTTGACAATCCCAGATGTGGTTTTGCTGCCAGTAGCTCTGATGAGATGATGGGGGAGAGGATGCATTCAGCTGACAACCCTGTGTGACATGCCTGCCCGGCTGGTAGGACTGTGGTCAGGGTGGGCCTTCTGCTTACTGCGCTCAGGTGTGGCAGGGATAAGGCAACTGATCCACACGTGCCATGTCCAGGAGGCCAAGGACACCACCCTGGCTACTCCTGGCCCGGCACTGGGCCCGGGTGTTCGTGATTCTCAGAGAGCCTGATGAGACCGTCTGTCTTGCGTCAAGCTCAGTGATGGGTGGCCTGATCATTAGTAATCGGCCGGGTGGCCTGATCATTAGTAATAGGCCCGGTGGCCTTGGTAGCGCACCACTTCCCTGGAGGATGTTTTTGCCTTCAGAGGACATTTGACAATGTCTCAGAACATTCCTGAACGTCACGACCAAGAGGGGCTGTGGATGACCGTGGGTGGAGGCCAGGGATGCTGCTAACCATCCTACAGTGCACGGGACGGCCCTACAACAAAGGATTGCGCCCCCCAAATGCTCACTGGGCCGAGGGTGAGAACGCCTGGGCTAGAAACTTCCTTTCCTACATTTCATTGGAACAGCAGCGACTATATCTAGAAGCCTGGAGAGCTAACTGACACCTCATGGAAAGATGAGTGCAGGAGGATAAAATGTGGGCTTCTGAGGATAGCGATGTGGACCTGCATTATTCATTCTGCAGTTGGGCGTCTGAGTCCACCCTGCGGGAGCCGGGTGCCCTGTCCTTGCTGGTTAGTCTGAGGGAAAGTGATGAGGTCTAATTCTACTTGGTTCAGTGAGTTCCCAGGGGGCCCCCCACCTGTCTGCGCTCAGTGGCTGCTGTGTACACAGCTCCCTCGCCTCCTCTTCTCCATGGAAACCCAGGGGGAGCCTCGTCATTGTGTTCTCACCTGCTCACCAGGTTTTGTCGGAACCGCTTGGAGAAATCAATACCAGCTCCCCGGGAGACGAGCACACTTGGCTTTTGATTCCTGGAAGGCTGGGTGACCTCTTTCCGTGCAACCCTACACTGTTTTGTGTGGAGTCGGGAGGAGGGTGCCCCCAGCCCATTCTTCCTCCTATTATTCATCCTCTCGCCCCTCCGGAGTGTGGGCTCTTTGTGTTGAATAGAGTTACCTGAGAGTCACACCGAGTCTGTTTTCACAGCGGAGCCTGCTTTCTTAATTCGTATTCTAGGGTGCGTAATTGCATCTGGATCCGGAATTGAATGGTGCTGTGCAGGTACAATACAGTGTCCTTAGAATTCACACTGTGCAGAGGCGGGAGGAAGGCCGGCACCGATCGATCGCCTGCTTGTCTTTGCACCTGGAGGCTCCATACCAGTCTGGTGTTGACTGGTCACTTGTTTCCAAGGTTTGGGAATTGCAACCAAAACCACTGGCACTGTTATGGTTTAGTTAACGATGATTCTTGAGGAAACGTCTAGAAAAGTAAGATTACTCCACTTGAATCCAAAATTTCTAGACCTGGTGCAGTTTGCTCACAGCCCTCGGAACGTTGTACCGGTTTGTACCCCGAATAGATGTGTATGGACACGGGCTCTGTCTCCGCAAGTCACACCAAGGGATACGTTAGGATGGCCACGTGCTCAAGAGCCCCATGCAGGAACCTACCAGGTTATGACCTGGCGACTAGGAGACTCATTGTTACCGTGGCCTTGGCCGACCTGGCTGCAGTGTCACCTGTTTCAGGAACATGCCAGGCACGCTCCTGCCCGGGGCCTTGGCGCGCCATCCCGCGGCCTGTGGAAACCTGACGTCCGCCCCCACGGCTTCCCTCCTCCCCACTCAGAGGGCTTTCCTCACACCCTGCCTTCTCAGTGACGCCTCCCGTGGCTTTCCTATGTAACACGGAACTCCTGCCCCTTCCTCCCAATACACTCACGTGCTTCAGATTCTCCTGCGCCGTTTCTCTGCACGCCCCCTGGTGCCGTCTAACATCTATCAGGGGTCCTCAAACTTTTTAAACATGGGGCTAGTTCACTGTCCCTCAGACCGTTGGAGGGCCGGACTATAGTTTAAAAAAAAAACTATGAACAAATTCCTATGCGCACTGCGGGCCCGGGACGAGTCGGCTGCTAAGCAGGACAGGCAGCGGCACCCGGCGGGCCGGATAAATGTCCTCGGCGGGCCGCATGTGGCCCGCGGGCCGTAGTTTGAGGACGCCTGATCAGCATTGCGGACGGCACGGCGTGGGCTCGGTGAGTGTGTGCTGAGCGAGTAGATGGGCCCTCCCTGGTCAGCGCTGACGAGCCGCATGGTGGCCTTTCCTTGTCGCCTGGGCCAGAGGAGCCGCCGTTTTGTTTGGGTTCGTTTCCTTTCCTTGTCAGCTCCGGTGAAGGGAGTGGCGTATGGGACTGGCGCCGTTGCCAAGGCTGCCATGATCAGCTCTGTCGCTGTGGTCGCAGGTGATATCCGACCGTCCCGGGGAGAGGGCAAGGCTCACTCGGTAAAGACCCACGTGCACGCGTCTGATGACTGTTCACACAGAGACCTGCTTCTACACCCACAAGAACCCGAGGGGAAATGGGGCGGAGGGTGTGGACAGTTCAGAGGAGTGGACCTGGGACCTGGCCTTTTGATATCCAGGCTCACTCACGGTGGGAGAAACACGGGTTAAAGTGCACCGAGATCTGTTTTCTTCGCAGTGCCCCGCGTGCTAACGTGCAGGCTGCCGGGGAGGCTGTGGGGGTAGGCAGCCTCATCCCTTGCTGGAGGGATGCGGACGGCACGGCTCCGAGGAGGCCCATTTGGAAACAGCCATGAGAACTTGAAATTGCCTCTGCCTCTGGTCCAGCAATTCCACTCAGCCCCGCTCTGGGCAGGATATATGTATACGTGTGCAAAGCGGTGTTTGTGTAAGCTGACTGACCCCACCTCCTTTGTAACAGCCACAGGGAAGAATCACCCAGGGGCCCGGCAGAGGACGGGGTCATCAGATAGGTGGTCTCCATGCAAAGAACCAGGATGCAGCTGTGAGAGAAGCAGGCGCAGTATTTGTGCGAATAGAGAGATTTCGAAGAGACACTAAGGGCCAAGACCAGGGGAGAGAATGCTGCCTTCTGTGTGCAGGGAAAGGGCGGTGCGTGTCTGCATTTGCCTTGTGTATGTGAAGACGTTCTAGAGCAGGGGTGGGCAAACTTTTTGACTCGAGGCCCACAATGGGTTCTTAAACTGGACTGGAGGGCCAGAACAAAAGCATGGATGGAGTGTTTGTGTGAACTAATATAAATTCAAAGTAAAGGAGCGAGGGGAGAGCAAGAGAACCCTCCGCTCTTTTGGCTTCGCTGGCCGGATAGAATAGCCGAACGGGCCGGATCCGGCCCGCAGGCCGTAGTTTGCCCAAGGCTGTTCTAGAGGAATACAGAGAGACTAATGCCCCTGGATAATGGGAGGGAGGGATGGGAGTCGGAGCTGATACAGGGTGGGTGGGCCACTTCCAGAGGAGCGAGATTCTACATTGCATGTCATTACACACACACACACACACACACACACACACACACACACACACACACACATTCATCAGTTGAATCATGTGAGTGTTTGACCTGTTGAAAAATATTAAGTTAGCCTGGCCGGCGTGGCTCAGTGGTTGAAAGTCAACCTAAGAACCAGTAAGTAGGTCATGGTTCAATTCCCAGTCAGGGCACCTGCCCAGGTTGCATGCTCGATCCCCAGTATGGGGCGTGCAGGAGGCAGCCGATCAATGATTCTCTCTCATCATTAATGTTTCTGCCTCTCCCTCTCCCTTCCTCTCTGAAATCAATAAAAAAAATTACAAAATACTAAGTTAAAAGGTCACCCTACAGGAGATGGCTGGGCTGGGAGAGGGTACCATTACCCCCTTGTATCAGCAGCGCCGCTCCATCAAATGAGGATCCAGGGTCCGCTCTGAATGGCCTGCATCTCCATCCCTCAGTCCCCTCCGGGAAGGTGTCTGGTGGGAGCGGGCCTTGGGGAGGGGGTGCGTTGCACATGTGTGAACCTTGGGCCTGGCCCCTTCCCAGTGACATCCTGGTTGCTATAGTGCAGCTCTGTTTGTGACACAGAAAACACTGCAGAGAAACACTGCTTCCTGGCCTGACTTCCTGGGCAGTCTGTCCTTCCGGAGCTGTGAGCGCGGGCTTCCGTGCAGCTCCGGACGGAGCAACGCCAGCTCCCGGGACCCGGGCGCCTTCTGAACAGGACCCGGGGGTAAGGGGCGCCTGCTTTCCCGCCCAGAGTCACAAAGCTGTCCTCCCCGGGGCCAGGTCCCCTGTCAGCTGGACTCTAGGGCGTTGGCACCTTCCCCTCCTCTGTCTTGTGTCCTCGGAGCAGCCAGAGGTGCAGTTGGCAGCTGTGTCTTCTGTCCCCGAGCCGTTACTTGTACCTAAACCACCAGTGAAAACAGGAAGTGATGAAGCAGGCCCGCCTCCCGTGTGCTCTGAGCGACCTTCTTTCTCTTTGTCATTCCTCACCAGGGATAGACACGTGCGGCCATCTGCACCGCGGGAGCCTGGGGCACCAGCGTGGGACACGGCTTCACCATGCCGCCCCCCGCGGACATCGTCAAGGTGGCCATCGAGTGGCCGGGCGCCTACCCCAAGCTCATGGAAATCGACCAGGTTGGTACTGCGGGGAGCGGTGTGGGGTTGTTCTCAGTGTCCCTTTGGTTCTGGAATTTTCGCAAACATTGATGGCCCTTTCCCCCTGGTCTCTCCCGGCTGTGCTGAGTCTGTGCAGTAATAGTTGCAATGTAGTTGGTTTCTGTCCCACACACAGGGGCGATGCATGGCTGCTTCACTCCCCAGCGTCTGTGTGGACGGCGGCAACACAGGGCTTGTGGCCTGGCCAGCGTGGTTCAGTGGTTGAGCATCAGCCTGTAACCAGGAGGTTAAGGTGTGATTCTTGGTCAGAGCACGTGCCCGGTTGTGCGCTCCATCCTCAGCGTGGGGCGTGCTGGAGGCAGCCGATCAATGATCCTCTCTCATCATTGATGTTTCTGTCTCTCTCTCTCCCTTTCTTCCTCTCTGCAATCAATAAAAATATATTTACTAAAAAGCAAACAAACCAGGGCATGTATCTGAGGCTGTGACAAGGAGCAGGGACAGTGGCCTGCAGGCTCCAGGCCAACTCTCAGCAGGTGCCCCAGCCTGCCTGGCGGGGACGCACGGACACGTGCAGACCATTTCATCGTGGGCAGCACAGAGCTTAATTATTTGAATCCCCTTTCTCTTCGAGTTTGGCCCGAGCAGCCACGTGCGTTGGAGTAAGGGCTTGCTAATGAAGTGAGTGTCGTGGGCTCAGTCCTGGATCCCAGACAGTTGTAACTTTGAGATTAGTGTAAACTGCACGGGGAGTCTCATATATGGCCTGGCAGGTCACAAATACTCAGGGCATGTTTGTGGAATAAAAACCATATCATGATGACTTAAAAAGTGACTTTACCTCGGAAGGCCTCCCCTTGCTTGGATCTGGGCAGTTCCTTGGTGTAGCCGGCACTTGCTGTTCTAGGTTTCAGTACAGGTTATCTCAGGAGGGTTACCTTGCCCTCCAGAGCAAGTGACTCAAAGAAAAAGGGGCTGAACCTTACACGCAGTGAAGGGTTTCATAGAGCAAATAACATGGCATTCCAGACAGCTTTCGGCCTTTGCAGAGTTAGGGTGCCATGGCAACTCCACTCTTTATTTATGTGCTTGATATTATTTTATGATTATTATCTGTACTGATGTTTTTTTTCTTGGTCAGATTTAATTATCTGGTTGAAGGTTATATAACATTGTGTGGATCCAAATAACTCATTAAAGTAAGTTCTACACAGCAAGTCAGAGTTAGCGGAGCTTGAGTGTGAATGTAAGACAAGGTAAATGTTTAGGGTTCTTGTTAAAAATGCCACCAGGCCAGCACACCGCTGTCATCATGGCTGATCTCGGAGGTGGTTCTGTGTGACTCTGGAAGCAGCCCACTCGGGTCCAGAAGCCTGCCCAGCCGCTTTCTATTCATTTGTGCCAAATAGCTGTTTGCCCTTTCCACGTGCTGCTTGCGAGGGGCCACAGCTGAATGTTCCTCTGCACTTGGCGCAGACTCAGTGTAGTCAGGAGGGGGTGTGGCACCACCTGAGGGAGCAGCGCTGCGGTGAGATGGGAGCTGGCTCCCGGGCTGGCGCGATGCTCCGGTGTCATGGCCCCAGGTGCCTTCTGCCTTGTTGCTCTGCCGTCTCCGTGGGGCTGAGGACAGTTGCCCGGGCATCACCTGGGAGCTCATTAGACATGCAGAGTGGTGGAGCCCACCTCGGCTCTTCTGGCACAGAGCCTGCATTTTAACAGGACCCCAGCTGGTAGTGCCGAGCTGCACACCTGGTGCCCCGACTGATTTCTCAGGAGAACCCCCGGGGGCCCCACCCCAGGAGCTTCTAAGTCAGAGATTCCGGTAAACGATTGCCTCTGGATTCTGCCACGGCTGGAGCGGTTGGCAGTGTCTGCTTTAAGACAGCAACTGCTGCTCACATTCCTGGGTCCCGTGGAGGCAGTGCCCTGCCCCTGCCCTGGGGGATGGCCTTTGCTGTGTGTGTATTAACAATTACAAAATAAATGTAAAAATATTTGGGGCCCAGGCAGTGCATCTCAATGGTTGAGCGTTGACCTATGAACCAGAAGGTCACGGTTCAAGGTTCCTGGTCAGGGCAAGTGGTGCTTGAATTGTGGGCTCGATCCCCAGTAGGGGGCGTGCAGAAGGCAGCTGACCAATGATTCTCTCTCATCATTGATGTTTCTTTCTCTCTCTCCCTCTCCCTTCCTCTCTGTACCCCCAAAAAATATATTTAAAAAATAGAAAAAATATATTTTGGAACAGTTTGAGGTTTACAGAAAAATAATGCCAGCTCAGGGCACCGCCTGGCTCCTGGCTCATCTCCCTGTTTGATGGATGTACTTGTCCCGGTGTAAGCTTTCAGCTGCCTACAGAACACAAGCAAGTGCTTGGTGAAAGTCTCCAGGGTGAACTGAAAGGGGGGGTCTGAGGGCTGCCGACTGTGGGAAGCTGTTTCATGTGGAGGAGAGGTCGTTAGACGTGTTATTTATGGCCCCGAGCGCGAAACTCCATGCTCTCCACACAGGGAAACAGATCTCGCCTCCTCTCAGGGAAGGTGGGCGCGGGCCATCTCGGCAGGCGAGGGTCCTGGCCGTCATTTCAGGGAGGCTCAGGTGTGCCTCACACACACCTGGGCCGGGGGGCCAGGCAGCAGGGTCAGGCCCAGGGGCTGATGGGAAGAGGTGCATGGTGTCCACCTGAGCCCTGCAGTCCTCCTCTGGTGCTCCCAGGCTTTCCTAGGTCGCTGCAGCCACAGCAGCTGGGATTGAGCCGTTTTCACCGTGGCAGCTCTGGGGAAAGATTTTGTTTGAAGAAAGTCTACCACAATTTAAAAAAAAATCACGAATGAGCCTTGAGCTTCCTAGTGATCTGAGATTCAAGTCAGATTCCTTAACCTGGCCTCAGGGAGCTTTCACGATCCCCGTGCATCAGCCCGAGGTCATATTGCCCGCGGGACCTCCTGCACCTCTCAGGAGCCCAGTTGTTTTGTAGAAGCTGTGCCCTTACAGGTGCGTCCCTGCACCTTTACACACGTTAGAAATCCCTGAGGCTTTGTTCTAACTAACAGCGGGCCTGCTGCACTGCCTCCTGACTTATCAGCGCTCCACGCCTCTGACTCCCTCTCTGGTAAGCACATGGTGGGAGGTAGAGCCGCCTTTGAACTCAAATCCTTTGTGATCATGTTATAATATAGCCATTTCTCCATCCTTCTCATTTCTTATACCATTCCTGGCCGGTAGCTTTGATTTACAGTTAATATAACCTGTGGGCGTGGATCCTAAGCCCCCAGTGGTCAGCCTGAGCTGTTTTACACACACTTCTGTCCTGGAGACCATCCTATTGACCTCAATTTCTGGTTTCCATAGTGAACAGTAAGGATGAGAATGGAACTTCGGGGTCTGCCCTTCTCTAGGCAGAAACACTCCACGGCACCCCTCCCCTGGTAGGGTTGGGGATCTTATTTCCCTGAAAGAAACACAGCTGCCTGTGCTTTTGGGCAAGTGTGCCCCATACCTGAGGTTTCCCTTGACCGCCCTGCTTGTCTTGTATATTTAAGACATGATTCAAGCTGCATGAATTTCATGTACCCAAGACCTTCTGAAAGCTTATTGATTGCATGAAGCACATTTCCGTGTTTGTGCTGGACATCGGAATTTGGCATCCTGTATGTAATCATGGTCCCAGTAGCAATACCAGCAGGTGCCATCGGCCCAGCACCTGCCGTGTGCCAGCGGCAGGTGAAGTGCCCGGTGTGGAGTGGGGTATCTCCCAGCACAGCCCAGCGAGGCAGGCTTTACGCTTCCCCATTCATAATCGTCGGAGGCTCCTTCGTTTGCCTGCGATCACACAGCTGGGAAACTCCTGGTTTGAAGCCAGCACGCCATAGGACTAAAACCCAGGCAGTGTCTACTAAGTCATAAATCTGGTTGGTAATTCTTTCTTAAATTTATTTCTTCTCAGCTTTACTGAGCTATAATTGACATAAAATTAAAAGATAGTCAAAGTGTATATCCTGGTGATGTGATGTATGTCCCCATCGTGAAAGGATTTCCCCATTCGAGTTAATTAATATATCCACCACTTCACGTTTATGGCTTCTTCCCCCTCCCACCCCTTTGTGTGAGAACATTTAAATTCTGTGCTCTTAGCAAATTTCAGTTATGCGGTACAGTACATCAGCGGTGGTGACTCTGTGTTCCATGAGAGCCTTACTCATCGTGTAGCTGAAGGTGTGTGCCCTTTACCAACCTCTGCCTATTTCCTCCACCTCCCAGCCCCGCCCCTGGCAGCCCCTCTTCCGCTGTTTCTATGAGTTTGACTTTATTTTAGATTCCACCTGTGAGTGATTCCAGGGAGTGTTTGCGTTTCCCTGTCGTACTTAACGAGTTTGGTAGTTCTTTTTGCATCTCCCCGTCTCTCACACTTCCACGGGGTGGCTCCTGCCATTCACATTTGAGCAGATGCCCAGCGTCGCCACAAGGCCTGCTCCATCCACTAACCACGTGATTTCCAGGGACACATGTCATGGAAGCAAAGAACAATCAGAGAAAATGTGGCCAGTGGTCTGGGTTATCACCCAAGGAGCCTCCCTGGAGGGAGAGAGAGCATGGAAGGCCAGTTTCTGGGAGGGGCCGTCTGGCCCGGTGCCCAGGAGCGTGGACGTTGGGTGGACTGACATGGACCGGGGATCTGGGCTGCTACTGAAGTGCTGTGTGAGTGGGGACAGCCTCCTGCTCCGTGAGGAGAATTGGCAACACGTACTCATGCTTTCTGGCATCTGGGCCTTCGGTGAGATAATCACTCAGCACTCCGCTTAGCGATGCTAGCCATTAGGAGCCAATTATGGTTTCTTCCGAGTGGCACACACAATAGAACATGCTTCTTAGGTTTCCAGCAAGACTGGAACCAATAATGTAAGCGTCCTCTCCAGTGCATCGAAGCCAACTCTTAGGATAATGAAGACCCGTCATTCCCAAAACATCTCAGTAACAAGAGCCTGGTCAACGGAAATGACGTGAGCTCCACGGAACGAGTTTTGAATCCAGACCTTCAAGATAACATAGCACATACACGAAGAATGTGCTTAATGCCCTTGACCCCACATGTAGCGGCGGTGAAGGTCGTCCTTAGAAAGGCTCCATTGCATTAAGCGGATGAGCCTGCATCTCTGGAGAGTGCGGTCCCGCCTCGCGCTGCAGGGATGAAAAGGCAGGCTCTTCCTGGCCCCTCCTTCCCCGAGAGGTCGGATACATCCGGCTGAGGCAGCCTCAGCGCTGTTGACTGTTGGGCCCGGATAATTCTTAGTCGCGAGGTCTGTCCTGTGCGTTGTAGGATCTGAGCAGTGTCCTGGCCTCCACCCACTGATGCTGGTAGCATTTCCTCCCCTAGTTGTGACAACCCAAAATGTCTCCAGACGTGGCCAGGGGACAGGTTTCCCCCTGATGGACTAACTCAGGGGCTCCAAGCTCGCTTCTGCATCAGAATCACCTGTGAGGTGCATGGAATGCACAGAGAGGAGTATTTGGAGGGCATTCTGGGGCGCAGGGATGCCTGTTTCTATCAAGCCCCTTGCTGGGGATGCTGTTGCTCCTGGACCCAGATTTGGAAGTCATGATTGTGACCCCCTATCAACCTCCATCTGCTGGTGACACCTGACACCCACAGTAAGTTTCAGTGGGTGCCCCAGATGTCACGTGGTCCTAATAATTGCCCCCCTTCCTACTTTCCAGAGAGCACAAACACAGCGCCAGCAAGAGCTCTTTCATAGAAAAGGTGTTACTCAGAGAGGTGAGCCCGTTGCTGTCTGTGCTGTCATTACAAGGTCGTGTGATGCTGGGACAGGAGTAGCCGACCCTCATCTGATGTTTGCATCTGTTACATTGGGTAACAGCTATTTCCTAAACTTCCTCTAAAACAGAGTGACTGGGCTACTTCGCCTTCCAGTTTTAGCTCTCTCTCTCTCTCTCTCTCTTTCTGTGTGTGTGCGTGTGTGTGTGTGTGTGTGTGTGTGTGAGAGAGAGAGAGAGAGAGAGCGAGAGGTGGAGCCTGTATAATCTCATGACATCTTAATGGTTGCCTTGCTTTGGAGGAGAAAGACTGGAAACATATCTCTTCCCTTGCCTGAGAGCTCAGTTTAGTTCAGCGAGAACAAACGCTAGCCTTCTGCTTTCCCTCCTGAAAAAGAACAGAGGATTTTGGTTTGCTTTCCAGGTAGGTGGGGGTGCTGTTCCCTTCCATCTACTTCCCTTGCCCAGTTCTGTCACGAGAAGCACATTGGGAAACTCAGGACAGAGCCTTCCCCCAACCATGTTTTCTTGAGCTCTGCTGACTAAGGCATCTGATGTTGCTAGAACCTTTTGTACAAGTCACCCTGTGGACTTCATTTGTGTGGGGTCCGCTGGCCATTTGTGGCAGGGTGTGTACATGCCTAGATTTTAGCATGCAGAAGGATTCTGGGCCCCAGAGGAAGGCTTGTATTTTATCTCTGGGCATATGCATACCTGAACAGTGTGCCCAGAACTTGGAGGAAATGTGAGCAGCCTCAGGGAAATAAAATGGGTGCTTTCCTGCTTTCCTTTTTCTAGATTTTGAACAAATGGATTCGTGAGTCCTCTAAGTCAATGGCACCAGTATTGTGCTTGACAACCGCCCGATCCCCCTAATCTCACATAGCCCTTCAAATAGCAAATCCTGCGGCGTCTGCTTCCTACATGGCTCTTGCTTCTGTCCACCTTTCCCCATCCTCACGGCCACTGCTGTAGCTACTGCCATAGGGGACCAGTAGCAGCTCAGTGGCCTCCCAGGCATCCTCCAGGCTAAAGCAGTCTGCAGTGGATAAAATCCTTGTGGCTACTAGGGTCCTGCTCTCCCCAGCCCTGGATGACATCACCAGCCTTGCTTGGAGTCCCCGGGGTTTTCCACCAGCGCCTCTATCTGGGATCTCGCTCACCTTTTATGAAAGCACACTTCTCAGAGCCTTCATAAATGCCATTCTCTGTGAATTGGAAATTTCCCCCTCTCATTTGTCTTCCTGTTCATTTCCCATCCCTCCTTAGAGCGGGTCTTTGCTGGCTCCTCAGACTAGATGCATTGTAGCATCCATACTTACTCACTGTATGATGTTCTGCATGGACCAAGTGCCTGGGATAGGGCCTGTACGTGGTGAGTTCATAATAAATGTTGAGCAAAGGAAACAGGAAAACAGTGATATTTATACTTTTTCTGTCTAATGATACAGGCAATTAAATATTGTGAAAGGGGTAGCCCTGGTGAGAGGATCATCCCTTCCCTTATCCCTACCATGCATTAAATATACTATGACATGTCATGGATTGACATTGAAGGTCTATTTTCATCCTTTCATCAAAGACATCCATAGTCAAAAGACAACCAAGAAACTTTGAGAGAAGCACTGACAAGTTTCAAGATGCTTATAGATGGATCATTAATTACCGTGGGACAAGTTTGTGGTGACCTATTTGGATTCACCAACCTCATCACCATCAGGTGCTCATAATTTCCGGCTGTCACTTCTTTCTTGACTTCCTGACCCATATAAACAGCTACCTATCTTCCTATTCATCTTGCCCATCTAGATGTCCCTTGCAGCTCAAACTCAACATATTCAAACACCACTCCTTATTCCTTCCTCCCCTAAACTTGTGCGGTTTTGCTTCTCTTCATACTTTCCTTGTCTTGGTGCCATATGTGAATGCACACTCAGTTTGCTGAAGCCGAATCTATATGTCTTCCTAGACTCTTCCTCAGTTTTTTAATCCAATCAGTTATCTCAGAAAACTTGTCCACATCTGGTCTCCCTTATCACATCTGCTGCTGCTCTAGCTGGCCCTCTTCTCTCTAGAGCAGTGGTTCTCAACCTTTCTAATGCCGCGACCCTTTAATACAGTTCCTCATGTTGTGGTGACCCCCAACCATAAAATTATTTTCGTTGCTACTTCATAACTAATTTTGCTATTTTAAATGAATCGTAATGTAAATATCTGTGTTTTCCGATGGTCTTAGGCTCTACAGCAGCGGTTCTACAGCGATTCATTACGATTCATTAACAGTAGCAAAATTACAGTTATGAAGTAGCAATGAAAATAATGTTATGGTTGGGGGTCACCACAACATGAGGAACTGTATTAAAGGGTCGCGGCATTAGAAAGGTTGAGAACCACTGCTCTAGAGGAACACAGAGAGCAAGGGAGGACCTAAAAAATGAGATACCCTCACAGGGAGAACTTGAAAAGAGTGAGAGTAATAGCTACACAGATAGGAGATTATGAGCACAAAGTAGGTGGCTATAAATTAAGAACAGATGGATATGAAAAAGAACCAATTAGAAATCTTAGAAATGAAAAAATATATATACAGTAAGCAAAAAATAAAACTAATACAAAAAAGTAAAAATGAACACATAACTCTAGAATGGATTTGGCTAAAGAGAGAATCTGTAATTTGGGGGATGGAAATGAGGAATTTATTCAGAATACAGCCCCAGAGATAAAGGAATGAAAAACTATGAGTGTGACATTGTACTTTTAGAGAATGACAGTTTGATAATTGTTTTGTGAGCGGTAAAATCAAGAGAGATTAGTTGGGATAGCTGTTGCTGTAGCCTAGGCAAGAAATGATCATATCATGGCCCAGGGCAGTGATAGGGGGATAGAAAGAAGTGAGACACATGTCTCATCAAGACGTATGAGAAGATTAAATTGACAGGAAATTGATGATTGATTATATGTACGGTGATAAGGGAGCATAAAATGTTAAAGATGATTCTAAGATTTCTTGTATGAACATCTGGGCAAAGGGTGGTGACAGCTACCAAGATAGAAAAAAATAGTGGAGGAATATTTAGGTGGACTCACGTTCTTCATGGAAACCTTACAAATGGGCTCAAGAAAATAAGCAGATATCTATATGGTTGGACCTCCTATAGATTTAAAAAAAAAATGTTCTTACTGATTTCAAAGAAGAAGGGAGAGGGAGAGGGAGAGAAACATCAATGATGAGAGAGAATCATTAACCAGCTGCCTCCTGCACGCCCCACACTGGGGATGGAGCCTGCATCCCGGGCATATGCCCTGAGCGGGAATCGAACCAGGACCTCATGGTTCATAGGTCGATGCTCAACTAGTGAGCCAGGCTCCTTTTGATTTTTCTTTGGGTTTTGGTACACTGGCCAATTTGTCCACTTAAGTGGTCTCTTGGCCTCCTTTCACACTTAATTACGTCACTTTGCTGCTTAAAAACCTGATGGGTCCAAATCATCAAGAGTTGTCTGTCGGATTTAGACATTTTTGCCTCTAGCTTGCCCTTTTAGCGACATCTCTCACTCATACATATGCCATTGTCAACTCCCCCACATGAACGTGGGCATCCATTTAGCCATGCCATTGCATTTGCTGAACCTCCCACCAGAAGTGCCCTAAGCGATCCAAATAGCATCTATTTTTAATTGCTTCTCTGTGCCCACAGGCAGAATAAAGAAGAAGGTTCACAGAGCCAACTCTGAGATGGACTTGGCAGGACTGGGACACGCACAAGAAGGGTGGGGACGATTAATGTTGGTTACAAGGCTATTTCCTGGCAAACTAGAAGATGATGAATACAAGTTAAAAATTGAGAAAGAGAGTTTTGGGGTAAGATTTAAGTTTAAGTTTAACTTGTACACACACAAGTTAAAATTACGCTAGATGGAAGGGAACTGCAGAGAAGTTAGGGCGGGGAGGTTGATTTGAGCATCAAAAGTGAGGAGGAGGAGACAGAATCCTTCCACTGGGTATCAGAAGTTTCAGTGCTAACTTCGCATTTCATCATAATTTGTGTGGCTAACGCATGAGCAGGATCATCTACGAGTCTCACGTTAGTGCCGGAACACTGAGCTTTAAATAACGTCAATCAGAAAATCACTTTGTGCCAGCAACCAAGATACCCAGAAGTCCAGCGCCCTTCCCTGCAGCTTTTCTCTCCGGGCATTGAGCTTGTTCCTGGGGGCCAGGACAATGGAGCTGAGGCTGGGTTAAAGAGGAAAGGTCTGGGATTACACAGATCTGGGTTCAAATTCTGGCTTTGTCACGTGTATATGAGGCTTTGAGCAAGTTGCTTGACGTCTTGAGATCTTCATACAATTTTCTCATTTGTAAAGTACACGGAAAAATGGCTCTCTGGTAGCCACTCAATATCTAGTTGCTATTACTGTTGTTATTGTCAGAAGAGCTGGCCAAGTGGAAAGGGGTGATAAAAGTCTGGGTTGATGACATGTCAAAGGTAAGGGGGTTTTGAGAAAGCGCATGAGGTTGTGGCCACTGTTTGCATATTCTGACTCGCCCGGAAGAGCCTGTTTTTCCATTCTTCAAGGCTGTGGTTCAGGCTCAGCTTGCCATCGTCACACCCATGGGATAGATATTTGAGACTTGGAAGCCCATGTCCCGTCACTACTTGCTGAAAGTTATCTCAGCACATCCGTTACCATTGAAGGAAGAAGGCTGTGTTGGCATGAATGCATCCATCACAGTCAAGTAAACCAGCTCCATGGCTAAGAGAGACAGGAAGTATAAGGGGAAAAAACGAATTAAAAATGGAACTCACTTCTTAATGCCCTTGGCCAGCAGTTCCTCAGCATTCTTTTGATTGCTGTGCTACATCCAATCTCAGCTTCTTTGCAGTTAATAAACCATCATAATCTTGTGTTTAAATTGAATCTCAACCCTAATTTGCCTTCATATCTTATCTGGCTTTCTCATATCTCCGCACCTGGTCTGATAATCCCCTATCTATCAGAGTCCACAGTCCACAATCACTTGTTTATTCTACTCAGCCAGTCTGACATTTTATTTTTAAATCATATATATATACTAGAGGCCCAGTGCACTAAATTTGTGCATGGGGGGGTGTGTCCCTCAGCCCAGCCTGCATCCTCTCCAATCTGGGACCCCTCGAGGTATGTCCGACTGCCCTCTCACAATCCAGGATTGCTGGCTCCCAATCACTCGCCTGCCTCTGCCTGATTGCCCCTAACTGCTTCTGCCTGACAGCCTGATCACCCCCTAACCACTCCCCTGCCAGCCTGATTGATGCCTAACTACTCCCCTGCCAGCCTGTTTTCCCCTAACTGCCCTCCCCTGCAGGCCTGGTCACCCCTAACTGCCCTCCCCTGCAGGCCTGGTCACCCCTAACTGCCCTCCCCTACAGTCTTGATCACCCCCAGCTGCCCTCCCTTACAGGCCTGGTCCCTTCCAACTGCCTTCCCTGCTGGCCTGGTCCCTCCCAACTGCCCTCCCCTGCTGGCCATCTTGTAGTGGCCATCTTGTGTCCACATGGGGGCAGGATCTTTGACCACATGGGAGCAGCCATCTTGTGTGTTGGAGTGATGGTCAATCTGCATATTACTCTTGTATTAGATAGGATAGAGGCCTGGTGCATGGGTGGGAGCCAGCTGGTTTGCCCTGAAGTGTGTCCTGGATCAGGGTGGGGGTTCCCTTGGGGCATGGGCCAGCCTGGGCGAGGGGCCTGTGGTGGTTTGCAGGCCGGCCACGCCCCCTGGCAACCCAAGTGGAGGCCCTGGTATCTGGGATTTATTTATCTTCTATAATTGAAACTTTGTAGCCTGGAGCGGAGCCAAGCCTTCTGCTTGCTCCATGGCGGCAGCCATTTCTATTGGGATTTATGTATCTTCTATAATTGAAAATTTGTAGCCTTAAGGGAGGCCTGGGTCGGCCAGGGTGTGCGGAAAGCTTGGCTTCCTCCATCGCTGAGGGCAACCCTAGCTTCCTGCTCTTTCCAGCTCCATGGCTGCCGCCATTTCTGTTTGGATTTATGTATCTTCTATCATTGAAACTTTGTAGCCTTGAGTGGAGGCCTAGGCTGGCAAGGGCAGGCGGAAAGCTTGGCTTCCTCCATCGCCGGGGAAACCCAAGCCTCCCTCCTACTCTCTGTGGCCGTAGCCATCTTGGTTTGGTTTATTTGCATATTTGCTCCTGATTGGCTGGTGGGCGTGACTGGTGGGCGTGGCTTGTGGGTATAGCAGAGTAATGGTTAATTTGCATATTACTCTTTTATTAGATAGGAGATATTGAACATATTCTGCACAGCAGTTGTGAGAAATATTAGCCCAGAAAGAAAAGAAACTGGTTTCCACAAGTCAGGACACCTCTGAGAAGGGATATGTATGTTTATATATACATATATGGTTAACCTTCCACATATGAATTAGAGGCAGATAACTAACAAGATTATTTCCCTTGAGTGAAGGGGAGAGGCCTGAATTCATTCACAGTGTGAGTCGCTCATTTCCCCATGGAAAAGGACGCGGACTGCAGGGGTGGGGTCGGGTGGAGGAGAACGGCATGTCAGCCGGTCTCGAGTCATCTGGGAGCGCTTCCTGGCAAAGGCTGACATCAGGAAGGTGGGGAGGGATACAGGAATAAGGAAATCGACGGCTGTAGCTATCCAAGATATTAACATTTCGGGGAAAATTTTGTTCCTTATGTCCCTGACAACACTGATTCTGGGACAATATGAAATAGCCCAGGACTAGGAAGAAGAACACAAAAGATAATTGATATTAGTGTTTTTTCACACGTTGTCTATCTCTCTAATTTTGACATTTTCTGAAATTGCACTTTCTCTTCAGTTGAATGGAAATACTGTTTTTTCTGAGTGGAAGTATATCTGATATCTAAAGGAGAAAGATGTGTCTACTTGTCTTTAATCCACTAATACGGTGATTTTCAACCTTTTTCATCTCAGGGCACACGTAAACTAATCGCTAAAATTCTGCGGGACACCAAAAAATACATTTTTTGCCAATCCGACCAAAAAATAGTTATAATTTTGCCTCATTCACACCAGCTGGCTATTGTTGTGTTGGCGTGTTGTCATATTTTTATTTGACAATCTAAGGGAAAAGAGGTCAGTGTCCTTGACTAAATAGTCAGATGTTGCATGTTTAAAGATTCCTACAGCACACCAGTTGAAAATCGCTGCACTAATACATGAGACTGCTAATTATTTATGTCTTTCTCATTTACACCGTCCAGTAATTTTTATGACACAAAGATTGTACTTGATCTTGCTAAAATCTAGTATTTCATTAGTTTGATGAAGCTGAAACACGTCATTTTTAGTAAACCATTTTGACATGAGTCATCATTTGTCAAAAAAAGGTGGCACAGCCTGTCATCGTTCAATTTTTAAAATTACCGTGATCCTCGGTGTTCCGGCTTGGGAGACGTCGTTGAGCCCCCTTGTCATTTTTGACAATCACGGAAATCCTGTGTCAGTGATTCACTGTGGAACTGTTATCAACACACTCCTTTTCAAGAACCAGCTAAATTTGCCTCAGGAAAGCGTGGTTTTGTCATCATCTTTTGGATAACTCAGGCCTCTATTAGAAAAACAGAGTATGCGTACACAGTTCTCAGAACGCATCAGGTTCCTCCATCTAGAGGGCTGTGGCTTGGAGCATGGAAAGTCATCAGAGGGCTCCTCGGAGGAAGCATTGAGCCGGCAGAAGATGACTGGTGTCACTGACACGATGTCTGGAGGCACCGGCAGGAGCCAGGTGAGTCATCATGCATTCAAGGTGCTCTCAGTCACATAGGCTAAATCGTAGTGAACATACATATCCCTTCTCAGAGGTGTCCCGACTCGTGGAAACCAGTTTCTTTTCTTTCTTTCTTTCTTTCTCTCCATCTGTGAAAGCAGAGTGAAATCCCAGTGCTGGGCTATGCCCCTCAGGGTGTCAGAACAGTGCATCCGTCACGTGCTTTGACAGGACCGGAGAAAGCCTTTTTCATAGTCTAGGCCAGGGGTGGGCAAACTTTCTGACTCGAGGGCCACCATGGGTTCTTAAACTGGACCGGAGGGCCGGAACCAAAGCATGGATGGAGTGTTTGTGTGAACTAATATAAATTCAAAGTAAACATCATTACATAAAAGCGTACGGTCTTTTTTTTTTTTTAATTTCAATAGTTTTATTCATTTCAAACATTTTAACAAGAAGAATGTAAACACTAATTATTATCATTTGAAACTTCAAACAATGGAGGAATCATAGCACAATAACATACCTTCTATGGAAGATGGCAAAGGCAAAATAAAATTGCCTAACAAAGGAAAGGTACAAAAGCCTTTCAAATTAAACTTAAATATAATAAAATAATTTAAAACTAAAACAAATAGAAAAGAACAAAATGTGTAAACAGTAACTTAAACATTTTCTTTAGTGCAACTTCCAAATGATGCCCGGGACGTAGATGTAGATGGCAGTGTAGACTGGGTTGAAAGGTTTTTGGTCTTTAAAACATCAACTTCAGTGGGAACAGTGTTGTTGGTCTCCTTTTTAGCTAATGCTCTGATCCTGTGCTCTCCAGGGGCGTGTCTCCCTACATCACCACGATAACGTGTCTACGCATTCCCAGGGTGATGTCGGGGGACGCGTCCGCGGGCATTACAAGGAGCCTCTGGAAGATGGAGAGGTTGTTCCTTCTACTGAATGGGGATATAAATCCGCCCACTCAGAAGAAGGAGCTGCGGCCGTGTTTCCTGACGTTGCCATGTTAACAGTGCTGCTGGTGAAGGAGCGGAGGGGAGAGCAAGAGAACCCTCCCCTCTTTCGGCTCCGCGGGCCGGATAGAACAGCCGAACAGGCCGGATCCGGCCCGTGGGCTGTAGTTTGCCCACGGCTGGTCTAGGACCCAAAGCTGGAAGTCTCTGTGGAAAGCAGTTTGCAGTGGAAGGGCTGTGTGAAGCTGGTCTGTGGAGGGCAGGTGCATGGTGGGGACCCGGGTGCATCTGTCTTCCTCTGGCTGTGCTCCCTCTTTGGCCCTTCCTGAGCTTTGGTGGCAGGTGGGAAGAGACCAGGAGAGAGAGAGGGAAAGAAGCCGGAGGTCTGAAAAGAGAAGATGTGTTCTTAAACATTGTTCATTCATTGTTTGCCTTGCGGGCGCCTAGCAGCCACTCACCTGGCCGGTGGCAGAGGTGTCTCAGCGGCAGTCTCTGCTCCGAAGCAAGTATAATCCACTAGTAGTTGTCAAAAGAAAGGAAAGTGACCAGGCCCCTGTGGCTCAGTTGTTGAGCGTTGGGCCGTGCACCAAGAAGTCATGGTTCAATTCCCGGTCAGGGCACATGCCCAGATTGTGGGCTCGGCCCCCAGTAGGGGGCATGCAAGAGGCAGCCAATCAATGTTTCTATTTCTTTATCCCTCTCCCTTCCTTTCTCTAAAATCAATAAAAATATATTTTATAAAAAAAGAAAGGAAAATGAGTTGGAGAATAAAGAACAGGATGTGATAAATGCCAAAGGCAGCGCTGGGGGCTGGAGTCACTCAAGGAAGAAGGAGGAATTGGCTATTTATTCACTTATTTAATGTTTTCAACCAACTTTTGAAAAATACACCTGCAAAGTATCCACCAGGTATTACCTGTGCATAGGTAAGCCCTGCCCAGTGCCCTGCTGCGCACCACGCTCTATTTCCAGGGTCTGGCACATGTCATCTCGATCTTCACTAATGTGTGCGAGACACGGCCTTTATTTTCAGAAGGACGTGGAGCTCTGTGAGCAGGAGTGATGAGCCTAAGGTTACAAGGTCAGGGCCTGCAGACCTCGGGGTTCAACCCGAGGAAGTCATTTTCCAAAGTTGTTCAAGAGCTCACGGTTGAGGAAAGAGAGAGAAAAGCCAGTAGTTGATAAAAATTCAGCATTCTCAATGCTTTTCTGGGGTCCATTCACTTAGCACCATCTCCTAAGCATTAGTGTCCCCCATGTCATTAAGGACATTTGAAATGAACACGCTTTTAACGAAGCCAGGCTTTCTTTGCTGGGTGATGCCCATTTGGGGGCAGCAATGGGCCTGAGACGTGGATGTCAGAAGCAAGAACATCAGCCCACAATCCATAGTTGCTAACACATCGGGATGGGGGTGCCAAGGCAGAAGTGAGGGCAGCAACGGACGTGAGGGCTCCGGCTCCGAGGTGCGCATTCACACTGGGTGAAGTCCTCAAGCAGGTGCCTTGGCCAACAGACAGCAGCAGGTGTTTAAATAGGAACTGAGTTCGTTATGACGGGAGCAGATGGGGGGAGTATGGGGTGCGGGGGGAATGATGAGGGATGACAGCTGGGCCATCCCCAGGGAGGGAGCCTCATGGCAGGCTGGACTCACCGCCTCCTAAGTAAACAGCCAGGGACTCGCAAGGATGTTTCTTCCTGGGTGTCTCTCATGTCTTAAAGGAACCATGTGCTTGGGTGGGCGAGTGATCAATCTTTTATTCAACAGTGAGAGGGAGGCCAGAGGAGGGCCTCTTGTATGAGGAAGAGGATGAAGTGTTGAGCTGGAAGGGGAGGGGGGCACCCACTGGATTCACGCCAGGACTTGCTGGAAGTGCAGGGCTGGACGTGGAAGAAGGGCCGGAGTGGGATGCAGGAATGTGTGAGGCGGGCATTTCATTAAAGTCAAGGGAGAGGGTGGAGGGGACGGCAAAGGGCCAGCACCCACCCCGAGGAATAGAGAGAAGAGTGTGTTGCCGGAGACACAGATGAAAAATGAATTCCTGGGGAACTCGACCATTCTCGGGAAACTAGCTGGTTTTGTGTAAGGAGCTAGAAAAATCTTTGTGTGCTTTCTTACTGTTTTTGGTAAATTAAGGTAAATAAAGGAATTATTTTGGAAAAAAAGAGTTAGGGAGGAATAAATCAACAAAAACAACAAAACAACAAAAAGAGCTACTCCTTGAACATAACTGTTGGCACGTGGTGCTTTGCCAACAATTTGTATGGAAATGCATACTTTGCTTGACAAATAAAAATATTTCCGCTGACATTAAAATTTTTATATAGTGAAGAAGTACTCTCCTATATTGTCTAAGGCAGTGGTCGGCAAACTCATTCGTCAACAGAGCCAAATATCAACAGTACAACAATTGGAATTTCTTTTGAGAGCCGAAAACCGACCTCTGCGCATGGGCTACGAAGTTTCAATTGCACTGTACGTGCACGCCCGCACGTGGTATTTTGTGGAAGAGCCACACTCAAGGGGCCAAAGAGCCGCGTGTGGCTCGCAAGCCGCAGTTTGCCGACCACTGGCCTAAGGGAACAGGGAAGAAAATGCGTTTTGGGTCTAACGTGCACATAATCCCTGATCCCTTGCACATAGAAATCTATGACAACTGTCTAGTCTCCTGGTTATCTTTAAAACCAGCGTTTCCCATTTCAGCTCGCTGGGAGTCCTAGAAAGTAATCTTGACCTTCAAAGCAGGTAGGAGAGGGTAAAGGGGATAAATGGTGATGGAAGGAGACTTGACTTGGGGTGGCGAGCACAGATGATGTATTATAGAATCGTACCCCTGAAGCCTATATAATTTTATTAACCAATGTCACCCTAATAAATTCAATTAAAAAAACCCTACAAAAACAAAGGAAAAAAAACACACCAAAAAGCTTAAGGAATTTAGTTACAATGTTTATAAGTTAAGAAAACATAGGCAGTTAAAATAATTTTGCCTCAGGATTCTAAATCCAGATATATTCAAATAGAGGATAGAATTTTATTTTTCGTTCCTTTAGGGTTTGTGGAGTCCCAGGAGAAAAACCAGTTTTCATCCTTTTAGACCAAATTTTCTTTTCTCCTGGCTGTTTTTTTCTCAGTGAGGTGGAAGGGAACTTATGCAGCGGGCCTGCAGGAAGCTATCAAGGTGTGGCCTTGTCACTACTCCTGCGTCTTAGGGATCCGGGCAGGTAGGCACATCCTGTGTGACCCAGCAGACAGGAAGCGGAGCTTGGCAGAGCCAGGGCTTGGCTGGGAATGGGGTCAGTTGCAGAGCTCCTGTCCCCCCGAGAGCTTTCTATGGGCCTTTATTCCAGAAGAGTGTTTTCTGTTGGGGTATCTGGTTCAGTCCCTGCTTATGGAAGTTGTGCTGATCACCTGTGTGGCCTTGCTAAGGGATGGGGACAGTCACTTGATTGGTACCTGTTTTATCACCTGTTGAATTACACTCTCCATCAGCTGCCTCGCTCAGGGCTCTTGCAGGCCGTGAATCACACAACCCCTTGGCGAGGGGTCTGTGCAGGCAGCAGCGACAGCCCTCACACGTCCACCAGTTTAGAGCCAGCAGCTGCCTCCAGCCCAGCAGTGGCTGGTGTGGTAGGACATGGGGCATGCAGTACTGATGAATCCAGGCTGTCCTTCCAAATAGTTGGCTTTATATTCAAGCCTTTTTTTTTTTAAAGGAAAGTTAGTGAGTGCGTGGATTTCCCATTAGCAGGAGTGTATTGAGTCTCTTAGATCCTGTTGGCACCTATGCACTGTGGAAACTAGTACCGAGTGAGGAGAAGGTACAAGGATGTACTAAGATGCTGTGTTCTCAGAGACAAGAAGGTACAAGAGGTACTGAAGTCCTTTGTAGGTACTTCCTACAAAGAGGCTGTGGTCTCTCTCTCTGGGGAGACCAGGGACATGTGCTTAGAGGAGGTGGCTTTGACATGGATATTAAGGATAGGTAGAGTTCATTGTTAGAGATGGAGCAGAAAGAAGAGAGGGACATTTCAGCAAATACAGTGAATAAAGTGAAAGTATGGAATACACACACACACACACACACACTATGTAGATGGTGGTCATTGGGGATCTATGGAGGATATTGGAGCAAAAGACTGACATGAGCAAGGTTTGAGGGGAAGTTCTAATTTTGCCTAATTACAGTTAAAGTGAGGGCTGGGAAGAAAGAAACTTGGAGATGTGTAGATTCCTTTGCAGGGGTCTGGTGATGGGATCCCGAGGCGAGTTCTTAACACAGGTGGTGATAAGGTCTGGAAAGGACAAAGGAGAGAGAGAGCGTGGAGGAATAAGGATGAGCCTCAGTGTCTTGTAAACATGACTGTCACAGAATAGGGCAAAGAAAAGGAGAAGGCAGGTCCTCTAGAAACGTACATGGAAGAATTGCCAAAAGTAGGAACTAATGGGAGGTAGGAATCTGAGGTTGATATGCCAGTGGAGCATTTGCTGGGACACGCAGGGCAAGTGGTTAGTAATGATGGGCTGGTCCTCAGGAAAGGCGCTGGGGCTGGGGAAGCAGGATTAACGATGATGGGATTAGGGAATGATTCATCCGATAGCAGGAGTTGGAATGAGGGGCATCGGGACTTTAGAAGGGTAGTTAGGAGGAGAGAAGTAATAATGTGATCACAGAGGAAAATGCTACACAACCTTGTAAACAATTCGACCTGGAGATTAAGAAAATAAAGTTAATGATGCCCCTGGCAGCAGTGGAGTTACAGCAAGACGGACGTCATGGTGGGGGGTGAAGGGCTTTTGGGGCACGCTATGTTAGGGTAGAGTGATGGGTAGTGAGTGGTCAAAGTGATGAGTTTTGTTTTATATTTAAATAAGATGCCTGAAGGAGAGTTAAAATGCTATGTTTAACAAGCTGTCAAAGATTTGCAAGAGAGGGTTCTGGGACCAGAATAGATTTAGGGCAGTTGAAGTGAGTGAGGAACTGACCGATTAAGTAAAAGCAGAAGACACAAGAACAGAAATACGGAGCTTGGAAGCTAGAGGTCAAAGAGAAACAAGGAAGTATCTCTTGGATTTTGTTGAATTGGTTGAAGTTTAGGGAAATGAAGGAAATACAACACAAGCACTGGAGAGAGTGTCAAAAAGAAGGTGGTGGTGATGTTGTCAAATAAGATGGACAGATTAAGGGAGATGAGCACTGTGAAAGTCATTGGAACTAGGTCTGAGTGGTGGAAGCTAATGTTTCATTGGAGCAGGTGGAAGAATGGAGGGGACAGGTGTAGGAAGTGGCCCATGGGACCAGCCTCATCCTCACATGTCATCATCTCAATAGGTGAGGCTGCATAGTGGGTGTGTCATGTTCAGTTAACTGTGATTCCTTTTCATCTGTGCTTTAAGAGTTGTTCTTTAATCTTTCTCTAGTAAATCTTTAAGCTTGGTTTTTCCATGGTCTTTACTCCTTCCTTCTATCCATCTTTAGAATGTCCTAGATGTAATCATTCTAGAAGTCCACAGGCGTCTGTCTTTTCAAATTTGATTCTGAGTCTGTGAATCGGACCTGAATTAAAATCCCAGAAGTTCCTCTAAGAGACCTCAACTGGGAAGTCAGATTCCAGGAGCTGTGATGTTAGGTGCCTTTTCCTACCTCCATAGCAACACTTCCTTGGCCTGATCTGCTGTTTCAATGTCATTTAAGGCTGAATTCCAGCTCTGTTACTTATGGTTCAGTTTGGAGGGTGCAAGAAGTGAGATTAGGGGTCTCAGAGACCGATTGGTCTTCATGAAATACTGAAAGGTCAAAATCTTTGTCTTACGAGAGAAGTTTTGTTCCTACAGTTATTTATTCATTTGGTTTGCCCCTTAACTTACAGCTAAATCCATGGACAAGTGTTCGCAAAGGCCTCGGATTAATGTGACATGTAACTTCATGGTAGAGCCCGATCCCCATTTCTAATCTTATTCTAAAGGAGACCAACTCAGGATGGCAAGAATACCCCACCATCTTTCCACTCCCCAGTTCTAGGTCTTTCTTTCCCCCACTTGTTCATAGTTGTCGGCAGACATCGTTTTGAACACTCAGTCATAGAGGCTGGACCTCCAGTGGGAGGGGGTCATTGGAGCAACACGGAGGACAGAGTTGGAGCTCTAGGCAGGGACTGGAGGGCCTTAGAAAGGACTACAGTGTTCAGAATTCACAGGAGGGTGGATACGGTAGCATTGTGTCCAAGGACAAAGGTGCAAGAAGGAAATGGAGCTCTTCTAGTGACATGAGAGGTCAAGGAAGCCAGAACCCGAACCCTTTCTTGTGTCCTTTGCCCTTTGTGTTAATTCTAATGTAATTTAATTTGAGTTAATTATATCACAGCCCCATGGAGTGAGTAGGTCCTATGCCCATTTTACAGATAAACTAGTTTGAGGTTCGGCAAATGAAGGAAGTTGTAGGTCGCACTGCAGGCAAGTTGACGAGCTAGGATTGGAACTGGTCCTGCTTGGCTCCGAAGTCCTTTCTCCACACCACTTTGCCCTCAGAGGGAAGGGACTAAAACTTACTTATATGTAGACAGATTTTCATGGTGTATCTGAAAATCTTGGACCACGTGTATAATTCTTTGATTTCTCTTCCCCATTTGTTTTTGGTCTCTGACTCGTTCTTTTGGTTGGCACCCCAGGAGACAGACAGGGTCTGTTTGCATCCAAAACAGAAAGTGTTTCCACATCTCTGGGCGAGCTGTGTGCCTCCCCGCATTCCTTCCATCTGGAGGCGGGCAGAGCACAGCTGTGGCTGCTAGGCAGGGGGACAAGCTGTGCCAGCTGCCAGTTGACACCAGGGCACATGCTTGGTCCCATTACTCGAGTGTGCCCAGCTCAAGTTGCTGCGTGATTGGCCTTTGTCAGTGCCACGGATATGGAAAGAATTCGATGCGCCCGGAAGGAAAAATTTCACAATACCTCCTATTTCATATGCCACATGCTCCATAAAAATATCATGAGTCCACGCTTGTTTGCGTACAAGCAGGCTGCTGGTGGCCCGGCCCATGGCCTCCGAGGAGTTCTGGTTGTCATTGACCTTGCGGGCCTCCGGTGCTTCTGAGCTCTTCGCACCAAGCTGTGTTTTCATCCTGACTTTCATGTGGCTGAGTTGCAGATGATGTGTATTTTGTTCAGCTAATACTATTAAATAGAGGAAAGTGCCAGCAGGGTCCTCAGTCATTAGCACATTTGGCGGTGATGGCGGCTAGGTGATTACCTTGAGAAAAGCAACGGCTTCTTCAGAACAACCAAGAACAGCAAGTGGAAAGTCTCCTTGGTTAGAGATCTCCACTCGCCTTCTGCTTCTCCTTTTTTAAACATTTAAAATGATGAAATGAAACTAACAGTATTTCCTTTTTTGCTATTTTGCAGAAAAAACCGCTGTCTGCGATAATAAAGGAAGTCTGTGATGGGTGAGTGTTGTTATTAAGGATTCACCCGAGGGGCTCCAGGGCCACAACTTGAGGGGCAAGTAAAATATTCCCATGTGATGGTCAGATAGCACTCATAAGTCACCCCTCGATCTGCCCAAAGACACCCAGATGCCTACGTAAGATGTGCGTGCCTCTCCCCACCGCGAAGTTCCCGTTGTTCCTCAGTGAGAAGGTGTGAGCTGGCCAGTGTGGGTACTCGGGCGGGGGTGGGGAGCTCTATTTATTGTGAGAAGTTGTGCTCATCCATCCGTCACACAGGGAGCAGTCTAACGTTCCGGAGTTAAATGCTCACTCCATTGGGTATCAGTGGAGGACCACACAGGTCCCCGGGGAAGAGGAAATCATTCACCAAGTCAGTGGCCACTCTGCTGCCACGTGGGCGTCACAACAACCCGCTTTCCCACGTCTCTTTGGCCGCACACACAGTCAGGGGAAAGCACATACTAGTTGCTTGTGTGTTTTCTCTTTTAAAGCAGAACTGTGGCTAGAGGGTACCTGGGATTTTCTTAAGATCCAGGGTACTTCACTAGAATGTTCCAATTTGCAGCAAGCCAGAGTGATTGGGGATTGGAGAATGCAGAGGCAATCGAAATGCAACAGTTATAAAAAGCTTAAATTGCATTCATTTCCTTTGTTTTTCCATCTCTGCTCTACACCTTAAAAATAGGGAGGAATGGAACTCTATATTTAAATGTCACCCCTGCCCAAAGCCATGAAGATGAAGTGCTGCAGTGAAACCTGGACGGGTCTCGGGGGGAAAGAACGGGTCTTGGGGTGACAGGTGGGCTGATACCATTTGGAATTAGGAACTGCATTGTGGGGTATGTGATAGGGTGTTCAATTCATCTACCTCTACCAAACTAACAATTAAAGTGACCGTTCACTCGTTTTCTGACCAGTTTATGCTTATGTTTTCAGGTGGTCCCTGGCCAACCATGAATACTTTGCTCTGCAGCATGCTGACAGCTCAAACTTCTACATCACGGAAAAGGTAGGTCCACCCGGGATTGAATCCGGGACAGAAAGCCTTTAAGGAAGTTAAAACATGAGTGACGTTTCCTCTGCTCAGGACCAGACGTGCTGGTCTACATTTCACATGGCCCTCCACGAAGTGGAGGCTGCACAGCTAAGAACTGCCCCGTCAGTACTAACCAGGCAAGAATGAAGACCAAATAGATCTCCCTGTCCTGTGTTAGCAACTGCACTTGCCTTCTAACAGCAAATTGACTCACTTTCTCTCTCATTGCGTGGTTGAAGCATTAATGGGACCCTGGATGACAGTCTAGCTCCCTTTCACGGACATTTCCCCCCAGCAATGTCTCAGCTCTCTTCAAGTGGTTGAAACAATGACAAGAACTTTTTTAAGCTGGCGTTGTGCAGGCTTGGAGTGTTCTGTGGCTTTGGGGAGCCCTGCTTTCTTCTTGGGTGATGTTTATACTGTGGGCGGCTTGGAGAAGGGGGGTGTGTGAAGACTACAGGGGCTCAGGCAGCTCTGGAAATCAGTAGAAGGGAAAACTGACCTTCATTCAGAACCCACCGGATGCCCGGAAGTGGGCCAGGCTTGTTACATCTGTTTGTTGATTTCTTCCTCGAGACTCGCCCATGAGGCACGCAACATTGGCTTTTGTTGACAGACAAGGAACTGAATCAAAAAAGCCCGATGGCTTGGTCAGCATCTCAAGGGTAGTGACCGAGAGAATCCAGAAGCAGGTCCACATCTTTGTGCTTCCATAGTTTTTCCTGGGGGGCGGAGGTGGGTTTCTAAAGGAGTTGAGCCTCCAGCTCAGTTTCATGGAGCATCCACGGAGATGCAAGGAGCCAACATGGTCCTCGTGGAACATACAACCTGGTGCTGTCAGCGGGGAGGTGGGGCAGCCCGTGAAAAGTTCTCCCCACGGCGAGGTGGGCAGCGTGGGGGACAGAAGTAAATGGAGAATGCTCTGGGAAGAGGGGGACTGGGGTGACCTCTGGCTCCGAGCTTTGTTCCTCCGTCAGGGGTCCCTAGAGTCACCCCAGGTTTACCCACAAGTCAAGTGGCGGTGGAAGGTGGATGCAGTAATGGGCCTTATGCCCACTGTGACTGCTCACTTTACATGAGGAGTGTGGGTAGGGGTGTGAGGGAGGATAGCCACAGCCTGGAAATGCTTCCAGAAATTGCCTTGTTCTGTCCAGACGCACACTGGAATTTTCGTAACTCCTGTGCTTTCCTCGCCACCCCGGCTGCCAGTGCTGAGAGTGAACACCGGCCCAGACCTGCTGCCGTGTTGGTAATGTGACTTGTTCCTTTGACTCACTCCACAGACACTTAGTTCCCTGTCTTCATGCTTCATTTTCTTAATATTTTTCATTTATCTTACCCTGCCTCCATATAATCTGCATGCTGCTCTTTGTAAGATAAAGAGGAGATAAGTAAAGTTCAGTGCTAGCAGGGAAATGTGTTGCTATTGATCACCTGAAGCAGAAGACTCTCTCATTTCAACTTGGTTCGCCTTTTAAAGGCAACTGATATATTGTGACTTTGGGGTATCATTGGAAAAGATTGGATGGTTTTCTACTCATTGAGGTATAATATGAAAAAGTGTAAAAATTATTAAGTGATAAAAATTATAGGACAGTTGAAGTTATAGTAGGGTTTTGCGAACGTCACCAGTTAGTAGATAGTGAGATCACTTCAGTTCATTGTAATAGTATGAAAAATTGGAATAGAATAGATAGACTCGGTCGGAGTGTATCACCTGCATAGCTTTTGAAATACTTGTGTCTCACGCACACATATGTAACTCATGGGTTTGTGCTGGACTTTCACCCTGGATTGTAGTCTATAGCCGCTGAGTCACACAGAGCCCTGCCTTTGACGAACCTCTCGCGGCCTGTGTCCCCTGGTGGCTGTCCTGTCTTCTGTCACAATTGTCAGGGGACTGGAGTTCCTTGGAGACTCCTAAGGACAGGATTCTCAGACTAGAGAACATAGCACCCCAGGGAGAACCTTTTAAAAATACAGATTTGTAGACCCCAGCCTGGGCAACTCAGATGGAGCAGGCCTGGGATGTGGCCTGGGTTTTGCATGCAGAGAGCCCTCCTGGGATTCTGGTGCAGGCACCCAGGGACCACCTGGAGGACCGGTGCCCTGGGCCACTCTTCCGAGTTGGGCTCTGTGCACCGTGAGCAGAAGTCATGCACTGAGTTCAACCTAGGAGTGTGTTCGTGTGCAGCTGATTCTTGGAAAAACTTAAAAAGTCATGCAATATTTATGCTTTTGTTCTAATTAAAACTAACATAGACTCAGCCAATTTAAAGTCCTCAGAACAGTAGGAAAATGATCATTTTATTGGGCATCCTAGTCATTTTTGGGGAAATTGTTCTGCTTGAGGAAGTTCTTCATGTTGCGTTTAAAAGGGACGGCCACCTCCCTGCCATCGTGGCTCAGTTGTTAAGCTTCGGCTTATGAACCAGGAGGTCACGGTTCAATTCCCAGTCAGGGCACATACCCGGGTTTTACCTAGTAGGGGGCGTGCAGCAGGTAGCCAGTTGATTTTTTTTATCTCTCTATCCCTCTCCTTCCCTCTCTCTAAAATCAATAAACATTATAAAATAAAATAAAATAAAATAAAATAAAATAAAATAAAATAAAAGGGACTGACACCTAAGTCTGCCATTCCATCTGTCCCTCTTCAGTGGGCAGTGGCAGCAGAGATTATTCTTTTTAAAAAATATATATATTTTATTGATTTTAGAGAGGAAGGGAGAGGGAGAGAGAGATATAAACATCAATGAGAGAGAAATATCGATCGCTGCCTCCCGCACGCCCCCGGGCATGAGCCCTGACCAGGAATCTAACCAGTTACCTCTTGGTTCATGGGTCAGTGCTCAAATGCTCTACCACTGAGCCACACCAGCCGGGCAGGGGTTGTTCTTTCACTAAGAGTTTGAGGGATGAGACTCATCCGCCCAATACTTTGTTTGTAAATAAGAGGACATGCCTTTCCCCCTGTAGCTGTTCCGCAGCTCTCAGCACTGCAGGGCGGGGAAGGGCCTCAGTCCCGGGTCTGCAGGGGCAAACCTGGGCTGCCTGCCGTCTGCCGTTAGGTCCAGCTAGCTCCTCGCAAGTTTTCCTAAAATGAGAGCCCATTTTCCATTTTTTCAAGCAATGTGTTTAGCACGATCGTGGACACTTACAGCGTTAGGTAATACTTGCATCACCATGGTAACTGGTGACTGATGTTTGAAACCTGTGTGTGTTCTTAGTTACTGATCTCCCCTTGTATACGAGGTGGTCTCCCTTCCTCTGCCAGAGATCAAGTATGACCTGTCATTTTAAAGAAGAACAGTTCTCCAGGCCCGGCAAGCCAACACAGGTTGTGGCCGGTGGACCGAGGCTGGAGCTCCCCAGGAAGGCAGCTCCCGCTCTCCCCACCTGGCCCAGCCCCTGTCTGTAACTGTCATTTGCTTATCGGCCCCTTAGCTTCACGCTCTCAGCACAGCGGGGAAAGTGTCACATTGTCACGCAGCGTTAAGCAGAAGTGTAGCATGCAAATGCCTCAGAGAAAGTTAAGATACAGCTATTCACGGGTTCAGACTCTGCCCCAGAGACCTGTATCTCAGGGTTATGTCTGGGGCGGGCGGGGGAGAGAATAACAAATAAAAAAAGTGAATTGTGTATTTTTAGCTTTATTGAGGTATAATTGACAAAATGGTGAGATCATGGTAAAGTGTACATCATGGTAATTAGATATACCTATACATTTTGAAAGGATTCCTCCCATCTACTTAATTAGCATATCCATCACCTCATTTATTTATTTGCTTATTTGGTGAGAACATGTAAGTTCTCCTTTCTCAGCAAATTTCAGTTCTATGCTACAGTGTTATCGACCATAACCACCGTATTTTACGTTACATTCTCCATCCTCATTCATCTTACAGCTGAAGTCTGTACCCTTCTCCCAACCTCTCTCTCTTTCCCTCGGCCCCTCAGCCCATGGCAACCACTTACCTGTTTTCTGTTTACATGCTTGACTTCATTTTTAAGATTTTAGATATAAGTGATGCCTTGCAGTGTTTGTCTTTCCATGTGGGACTTATCTCTCTTGGCATAATGCCCACAGGGTCCATCCACGATGTTGAAAATGGCAGGATTTCCTTCTCCCTCGGGGTTGAGTAATATTCCATTGAGCACACACATACCACATCCTTACTCATCCAGCTGTGGACAGCCACTTAGGGTGCTTCCGTGTCTGGGCTATTGTCAGCGCTGCCGTGAACACGGTGGTGCTTGTCTCTCCCTGGTACGCTCTTCCCATTTCCTTTGGATATGTACCCAGGGAGTGGGATTTCTGGTTCATCATGCCAGTTGTGTTTTTGATTGTTTTGAGGAGCTTTCATACCGTTTCCCATAGTGGCTGCACCAATTTACATCCCCATCAAGAGGGTTCTCTTTCTTTTCTGCATCCTCACCAACACTCTCTCTTTCTTTCTCCCTCCCCCCCTCCCCGCACCCCCTTTTTGATGATGGTCATTCTAACACATGTGAGATAAACTCTCATTGTGGCTTTAATACGCATTTTCCTGATTATTAGTGATCTTGAGCATATTTTCATATACTCATTGATCATTTGTATGCCTTCTTTCGAAAAACGTCTATTTAGCTCCTCTGTCCACTTTCAAATTGGACTGTTTATTGTTTTGCTATTGAATCTTGTGAGTTCTTTATATAGTTTGGATATTAACCCCTTTGTCATATATATGATTTGTACACACTCTCTCCCATTTCGTAGCTTGCCTTTTCATTCCGGTCCATGGTTTTCTTTGCTGTGCAGAAGGTTTTTGCTTTGATGTAGTCCTACTTGGTTACTTGTGTGGGTCGCGTGTTAACTTCAAATATTCCAGTGGACTTTGTCTTCTGTGATGGAGAGGGATATGCGTTGATGTTCTCTGTCCTCATTCGGGTCTGGTGAAGCGGGTATTATCTCCATTTTACAGTCAGGAATGTGAGACCGAGAGCGCCTAGGCAACAACTTGTTTGGGTCACTCGGATGGGCAGTGGTCAGACTGAGACTGGGAGCCAGGTGCCACCTCCTGACGCCCTCCTTCCCAGCACCTGGGCCCCGATATAGCTACGATGCCCTTTGTCTGCTGACGCCAGGCCAGTGGTTCTGACAGTAACTGCCTCAAGAACTCAAAGACAGGAAGTTACAGCCTGTAGCATTGGCTGCAAGCCTCAGTCTGTCGCTTCCTTATTCCTTAAGAGGATACCTTAGAGGAAGTGGTACAGACAATCTCCCACTCATAGGGACTAGCAAGTGATTTTCACTTGCCTTTCGTGGGGATTATATAATGGTCTCAGAGTATTAGAGCACCCAGAGCAGTCCTATAGGCAAACAGGAACATGGCCTTGCCACCCTTAATGCTAAACACTCAGGAGGCAGTTCCCAGGAGCAGGGCATGGTGGGGGATGTCATTAGCGGGTTGGGCACTGTGGACCTTGAAGTTTTATCACGATTCCAGAATGGCATTTGGTCTCCCCCTGCGAAGACCTACTTCATGCGATCTACCTCGGCAATGAGGGATTCCCATTTTGTGATATTAGCGGTAACTATGCCTGACCCAGGCCCTCTCTACAAAGCTGGCTCCAGGGACCTTGGGGAAGAGGTAGGGTTGTTTGAAGAGCACCCCTTCTATGCAGTTTCCACTTCCTAGGTGCTCTTAGTTCCCAGACAGGCCCCGAGCCCCCCAGAACCCCGGGCAGACAGGGATGCACAATACCTGGGGACTGTACTTCCCCCCGGGTCAGGAGATTAATCAGTTACGTGGAATTCAGTTCAGCTCTCACGCCCCAAGCCCTGGGCTCCGCAAAGAGCTTAGTGAGGAGGATACGTTCCAGTCCCCATGCCCTGCATCTCCAGGTCTAGACGGGGAGCAGGTCCTGGAATGGACACAGGTTCTGAGGAAGGAGAGGCAGGAACCTTCTCCTTGGCTTCCGTTACCATGGCCAGCCGCACTCTCACATATTACATGAAAAGTCCCAGAGAAGAACAGTTCTAAGAATTCATGTGTGTGCTGTTCGGAGAAGCCGGATGAAGTCTCATGCAGTCCCACTCCGTCCCACCTAGGATGTGACTCATCCCTGGTCCTCGCTCTCTGCCTATTAGTCACCTGCTTGCCGTCTCGATGATCAGATCAGGTGTCACCATGCTTGGGCTCAAGTCACCCTCCTTTTACCTAATCACAGCCCCGGGCACAAGAGTAGTGATGCCAGCAGTTCAGATGCCTCAGAGAAGCCGAGAGTGCTTCCTTCAAGTGAAAAGGTGGAAGTTCTCAACTTAATAAGGGAAGGGCACAATCGCATGCTGAGGTGGCTATGGTAAGAAGGGCTCTTCTGTCCTGGAAACTGTGGGAAAGGAAGAATAAATTTGTGATAGTTTGCTGAGAGAGCAAATGGCCACCCTCACATAACTGTATTTTACAGTATCCTATATAATAAAGAGATGATATGCAAATTGACCCTCACACCCTTGCATCACAAGATGGCCGCCCCCACATTGTCACAAGATGGCCGTCCCATGTTGTCACAAGATGGCCGCCCCCACAACATCACAAGATGGCCACCACAAGAGAGTGGCCCCCACGTTGTCACAAGATGGCTGCCCCCACGTTGTCACAAGATGGCCACCCCCACGTCATCACAAGATGGACACCCCCACATCATCACAAGATGGCCAATGGCTACCCCCACGTCATCACAAGATAGGCACCCCCATGTTGTCACAAGATGGCTGCCCCCACGTTGTCACAAGATGGCCACCCCCACGTTGTCACAAGATGGCCACCCCCACGTTGTCACAAGATGGCCACCCCCACGTTGTCACAAGATGGCTGGCAGGGGAGGGCAGTTAGAGGCGACCAGGCCTGCAGGGGAGGGAAGTTGGGGTGATCGGGCCTGCAGGGGAGGGCAGTTGGGGGCTATTGGGCTGGCAGAGGAGCAGTTAGGTGTCAATCAGGCCAGCAGGGGAGCGGTTGGGGGCTATCAGGCTGTCAGGCAGAGTGGTTAGGGGCAATCAGGCAGCCAGGCAGGCAAATGGTTAGGAGCTGGCAGATTGGAGAGGGTGCAGGCTGGGCTGAGGGACACCCCCGCGCACAAATTTCATGCACCGGGCCTCTAGTATTGTTATAATTGTTCTATTATTAGTTATTGTTAAATCTCTCACTGTGCCCAATTTATACATTAAACTCTAGCATAGGTATGCGTGTATACAAACAGAGTATAGAGAGGGTTTGGTACTGTCCTTGGTTCAGGCATCCATTGGGGAGTCTTGGAATGTATCCCCTGTGGAAAAGGGGGGTCTACTAGAAGAGAAGGGGGTCCAGAAGGGTCCTGGAGCTGGCTAGCTGAATTTGAATAGTATCTGATCTGAATTCTGAGGGACTAATGGGAAATGTATTCCCTCAAAGACCACTCTTCTGGGAGTTTTAGGCACCTGGGCAGGCCAGTGGGCAGTGACTGGGGGGGCGGGCGGTGACCACGGCCCTGAATATTTGGTGGAGGCTCGCTATGTGACAAGTGCTCAGCCGCGTGCTCCCCGCGGACCATGGTGCATTGGAATCTTCACAGTGAGCCCGTGGGCCAGGTTTGATTGTTCCACAATCCACGTTGCAGAGGGCACGGCTGAGGCTCAGGGTGTGGGTGACAGCGTGGGCCTGGACCGGGAAGTCTGCCTGCAAGCCCCGACCGGTGCTCCGGGCTGTGCTGCGGACAGGCAGGCGTTTCTGAGCTTTGCATAGCGCGTCCACCACGGCAGGCCCCCAGGGCCTGGTGCTGGAGTTGGAAATGCATCTTTCTATCCTCTTCTTTTTCTCGCTGGTTTCCTCAGTGGGCAGTCCTCATTCACCACCTCTAAGTCCTCCAAAAAGCATTGCATTCTAGGTACACCTTTGACCCAGTAACCGCGATTGGTCAGCATTGCCAAACCAAGTAACATGCCTTAGACATTCCCCCAAAGCGCACACGTGTCCCCAGAGCCTCTCTCCCACCTGGAAGGGAACTGGGCCCTCGCTGTGTGGGCAGCTCAGCTCTGACCAGAGACTGTGGAGGGCGCCTCGGGGCTGGGTCAGAGGACACAAGGATGCGTGTCTCTGTTGGTCTCTAAACAAGATGAGAGCAGGACTGTCCCTGGCTGTCTCAGGAGCTCTGTGATGCAAACAGTCCAGATGGATGCCCACATGTTTCCACTTGCAGCTCGCCTTTCTGGTGTGGGGGGTGGGCTGCCGGTGAAGGAGACGTGGCACCGCCCTGGGCTCGTCTGCCTCTGCCTGGTGAGGATCCTCAGGCCCAGGCAGTGCAGGGCCCCTGGCGTTCTCTCCTCAATGTGGCTCAAAGAGTGTGGGGCCCGAGGTGTTACCGGGAAGATTGGGGAATTGTCTTCTACTCTGAATATAATCTGAAAAGTGTAAAATTGTTTTTAAATGGTAAGTTATACGATCATAGAGGTAATAGTAGTGTTTTTCAAACGGCAGGTTATTATTTACTAGCGGGTATAAAATCAGTTAAGTGGTTGAAAGAGCATTAAAAATGGACTATAATAAAGAAAGACCAGAGGATGCTCCGTGTGTCGTTTGCTGAAATATTTCTTTCATGTTCACTCTTATGTAACACATGGGTAGTGTTGGTTTTCACCCTGGCTTGGGTCGGAAATGTCTGCATCATTACACTGAACGTCATTACAAGGGGGATTAAGAAGAAAAAATACAAGCGCCCAGTGGTTTAAGGAAGGCACGTTAGGAGTGTGCTCTTCCCTGAAGAAACACACACACACACACACACACACACACACCCTATACCACCACCAAACGACATGCAACACAAGTGGAGCCACATCTCTCCCAGGGAGCTGCCCTGCCCTGGCTCCTGGGCGGGGCCTTTCTGTGGCCTGGTGCCAGGGGTCCCTTCCCTACTGCCCCCCAGCCAATTGGGACTAGAAGTTGACCCCGTGCCACCATGCAGGTCTTAGTCACTCTGATCACAGAGCTGCCCCTAGGACAGGCGAGCTCTGTCATGTGAGCCCAGGGACCTTGTAAATGTCCGAACTGGCCACGTCCTGGGACGCATTCCCGGTGGTGCAGGATTCCCACGTTTGTTCCACAGGAGCCTCTGTTGCTGCCTCAGCAAACTGCCCCCCGCCAGGTGTGACCAGCACGGCTGCCACCTGTGGACCTGGCCAGAGCCGCCAGGACTGGCTCTCCGCAGGCAGGATGGGCAGAGAAAGGTGTGCCTGCTTTCCCCTTGCCCTGTCCCCTCAGCTCTTCCTGATGCCCAGCACTTCCCTCCTGCTGTCCCTTGGCCCTCTCTGCCTCCTCTCTCACGCTTGCTGTCTGCATCTCCTTCGTTGGACGCCCAGGTCACCTGTGCCTGGTGCGGAGGCCTTTCTCCCTTGACTTGTGACTGAGCCTGACTTGTGACTGAGCCTGACTTTGGTGAGGGATGCTTCAAGCCCTGTTGGCTGCCTGTGGGCCGTCACCAGACGCGGGGAGCCCTGGGTCCTCCTGGACAGGCTGGTGGCCCTGGCTTTCCCAGCCCGTCGCTGGGGCTGTCAAGAGGAAGCAGCCATGCCAGGAGGAGAAACGCTGAGAATGCACGAATTTGACTCAAGAAATTTGTACTGACGTCCCATCTGTACTGTGCTGGGCTCGAGACAGTTCCCACCTTTGTGATTCCTCACGTCCAGAAGGGGAGAAAGACAGTCAGCGTTCCCCCCGTATTGACCAGTTACAACTGTAAGGGCCACTAAGGACAAATGGGAGTATCCAGACCTAATTTAGCCTGGAGAAGGTGATATTTAAGCAGAAATCTAAGAGGAAAGGTTGGGGGTGGAGGGGTGAGGCCCTTAAAATGGGCAAGATGTGTGGCTTGAGAATTTGGCATCAGCCCCAGTTTTCCAGGCCTGGGAAGGCCATGGTCAGGGTTTGGAACCTCATGCTAAGAGCTCTGGGAAGCCCTAGAAGGTTTTAAGCTGAACCTGACCACAAATGCTTGGACTGTGGGCCTGTGATTAGTCTGGATGCGCCTTATTGGAGCAGAGCTGGAAGCTGTGCTAGAAACCGTCAGCAAACGACTGACTGGGGAAAGGAAAGAATGCATGGGGTTTTGAAATACCCGTTGAGATCGACATCAAAGGCTGGTACAAAACGGGACCCGATAAGAATCTTCTTGGAATGTCGCCTTCAAAAGCTTGTTGACTGTTCCTTTACATTTCGGTGAAGGGCACCAATGACGCCATGCAGGTGAATGATACTGCTCATTTACGTCCACAGTGACGTGTTCTCGATACATTTGTTGATGTGCACAGCCTGATGAAATGTTAATGTATAGTTACCTTATTATCATATCTAATTCTAACTTCCCTTTTGGACACTTCTAAGTCAGAATATAAACATTACCTAACTTATATTCATAGGTAAATAAGTGGAGAAACGTCTGTAGTAGTTTCTGTAGATTGGGGCATAAGGGTGCAAGGGGGAGAAATGGATTTGCCCAGATCTTACAGGTAATATGTGCTGGGATGAGAAAGATAAAGCACGGTCCTCGTCATCATAGAGTTCCAGTCTAGTGGTGGGCTAGTGGCTACCGATTGATGATTGATGGGGTTCGTGTTTGAGAAGGTTATTGGGAACATGATTTTTGAGCCACTTAGGTTTACAATCTGTGGCTTTCGATCCACTCAGTACACATGAAAAAATCCTGTAAGTAGGATATGAACTCTTCTGCTTTATTTCATTTATTTATTTTTTATTGATTTTTAGAGAGAGAGGAAGGGAGTGGGATAGAGAGAGAGAAACATCAATGAGAGAGAAACATCATCAATCTGCAGACCCCCACACTGGGGATCAAGCCTACAACCCGGGCACGTGTCCTGAACAGGAATCTAACCGGTGACCTCTTGGTACAAGGATCAGTGCTCAACCACTGAGCCACACCAGCCTGGCTCTTTATTTTTAAAAACATCTTTATTGAGATATCTTAATAAAAAAATCTACCTAATGACAGTGCGCAATGCAGTGGCTTTAACTGTATTTACAGACTGGTGCGCACTGTATTTTTAGGTAGTAAAGCTGTGTCCCTTCCACCTGCGCTACTTCCATCTCCCCAAGCAGCGGCTCTCACATTCAGGGTAGATTACAGCCTCAAATCTAGACACTGGGATTCAGTAGATCATGGCTGGAGCCCAAGCATTTTTCACAAGTGTGGGCGGTCCCCGTGCCATGTTTGAATGCTACCCACTGGAAGTGACAGTGGCCTCTGGGTCCTTCCCCGTATTCCTGCTTATGACGAAAACCCACTCTGAATTCGTATTGACTCGTTGGCCCGTGGGCTTCCTGAACTGGGGGCAGCATTCTGACTGGTCTCGACCATTGCCAAGAAGAATGAGGTCCACCTTTTGTACTTAGCCTGACCTTCAAGGTGTGTCAAGATCTAGCCCCAGTCAACATTCTCAATTTTGTGGCCTGTCTCTTGTTCCCCTACTTTAGACAACCTCCTTAGTGTTCTCCAGATAAGCCTCGCTCTGTCTCCCCAGTGTGGCTTTTCCTGGAATTCAGAACCACCCCCAGCCCTAGGTCTCAGGCACTAGGCTGGATGTTGGGGATAAAGGCATGAGCTGACAGACTCCTTGCTTCTGGGAAATGCGTCTCAGCAGCGAACATGCACTGGAAGCAATGCCGTTAACACGCTGTCACTTTCGGGCAGCGCCCTCCTCTCGCCACCGAACAGAAACTGTACGATGGAAAACTTGGCTGCTTGTCTGACATCCTCTTAACCCCTGTTGGGATATTAGTTTCTTAATTCAGTCCTCTTCTCAGCCTCTTCCCCTTCTCTCTGCTGCTATAGGAACTACTGTCTCTTTAGTTTATTGTCCCCTAGTTTCATTTTTCCCCCCACTAATTGGGACCTGGCTCTTTGTTGTGGCCTTGAACTCTTCTTTAACTGTTTGTGAGCTAATCTGTACTTCCTCTCGGCCGGATCCAAGTGCTTTACCACAAAAAACTGTGCGCCCCACCTCTGGGTGCCCTCCAGGGTCTCGCGTGGTTCCCTAGCGTAATATGTAGGTGTCCCAGGATTGTGTGCTGATTTGATGTGATGCAGTTTTCTTTGCAAGATAAAAGTACAATTAGTTGCTGAATAAATTATGTGCGATGTTGGTTAATTCAGTTTCCAAAATATGCACATACCCTTTCAGATGACTAACAGAGGAGGGATTGCAGAGTGAATAAATAATCTTAATGCTCCTCTTAACAAGAGTCTCAAATCAGTATTAGAAAGTTTCAGTTCCATATGACTGATTACCAGTTTTAAAATAAGTACATACACACATACATGCATATATACACACATGCATATACATGTACACACATACATACACACATGCATACACACGCACACACAATCTATACTGTGCTAGGTGTCAATTAAATGTTTTTAAAGCTTCACAAGATTTCATAAAATGATACATAAACTGAGTCACATGGATTTGAGTGCTCCTTATTGAGAATAAATGACATTCTGAGAACCCTTCAGCTATAGGAATTTATCTCCAGTTCACAGAAATAGCAATGGGAGGGAAAAGTAAGAGACCCTCTGGTACCTTATATATATACTAGAAGGCCGGTGCATGAAAATTCATGCACTGGAGGGGTGGTCCCTCAGCCCGACCTGCCCTCTCTCACAGTCCGGGAGATCTCAGGGGCAGGAGGCGACACCCCCATCACACCTCTGCTGCTGCCTCTGCTGGCAGCGCAGGCTTCGGCCAGCCCTGGTTACCTGAGCCTTGGGCAGCCCTGGGCGGCTGAGTAGCCGCCATTCATCCGGCTGCACCGCGTGCCTGCCACGCCTCCCCCCCCCCCCCCAGGCAGGGCTGAGGGGACTGGGCACCACCATATTGTGGCTATGGTTGGCACCATCTTTGTGATGGTGTGATGGTCAATTTGCATATTCCCTCTTTATTAGATAGGATATCACCATTCTGTAGACAAACAAATAACAATACAATGCCTGAGTCAGTACTATCATTTTTATTTCCAGTTACAGCAAATAATTTCTGTGAACCAAACTGTAGTTGTAAGAGATAATTTACCCAAAGTTATGTGATTGTTCAGTTTTGAGAAAGTGAGTTTTCCTTCCTTTCACTCTGTGGGAGACATGAATATTCATGCAGCTCACCCATCTTCAGTGTTTTATTTCAATCAATTGTTCAGTGGAAGCTGTGGCCACAGAACAGTAGAGAGGACCCTAGGTGTAAACACAGACTTTCCTGTTTCCAAGGAGGAAACCATGGGTGATGAGTTAGGAACCTTGTTGTCATTCTCCCCTTAACCCCACACTCTGTATCCAATGAAGAGAAGCTTTCCATAGTTACACTCCACTGTGGGGATACATTTTCTAATAACCAAGGAACATCTGGAATGCAACTCTCTTATTTATTTATTTATTTACTAGAGGCTCGGTGCACGAAATTCGTGCATGGGGGTGTGTGTCCCTCAGCCCAGCCTGCACCCTCTCCAATCTGGGACCCCTCGAGGGATGTCTGACTGCCCGTTTAGGCCCCATCCCGGTAGGATCGGGCCTAAATGGGCAGTCGGACATCCCTCTCACAATCTAGGACTGCTGGCTCCCAACTGCTCACCTGCCTGCCTTCCTGATTGCCCCTAACTGCTTCTGCCTGCCAGCCTGATCACCCCCTAGCCACTCCTCTGCCAGCCTGATTGATGCCTAACTGCTCCCCTGTCAGCCTGTTTGCCCCTAACTGCCCTCCCCTGCAGGCCTGGTCACCCCTAACTGCCCTCCCCTGCAAGCCTGGTCCCCCCCAACTGCTCTCCCCTGCAGGCCTGGGTCCCCCCCAACTGCCCTTCCCTGCAGGCCCAGTCGCCCCTAACTTCCCTCCTCTCTCAGCCTGGTCACCCCTAACTGCCCTCCCCTGCAGGCTTGATCGCCCCCAACTGCTCTCCCTTGCAGGCCTGGTCCCTCCCAACTGCCCTCCCCTGCTGGCCATCTTGTGGCAGCCATCTTGTGTCTACATGGGGGCAGCCATCTTGTGTGCTGGAGTGATGGTCAATTTGCATATTACTCTTATTAGATAGGATTTTTCTTTTTTTCTTTTATTTTTTTAAAAATATATTTTATTGATTTTTTACAGAGAGGAAGGGAGAGGGATAGAGAGTTAGAAACATTGATGAGAGAGAAACATCAATCAGCTGCCTCCTGCACACTCCCTACTGGGGATGTGCCCACAACCAAGGTACATGCCCTTGACTGGAATCGAACCTGGGACCTTTCAGTCTGCAGGCTGATGCTCTATCCACCGAACCAAACCGGTTAGGGCAGGATTTTTCTTTTTAAAAATCTTTATTGTTGTAAGTATTACATATGTCCCCTTTTCACCCCCATTGACCTCTTCTAACCTGCCTCCACCCTCTGCCGCAGGCCTACACCACCCTATTGTCTGTGTCCATGGGTTATGCATATATACATACAAGTTTTTTGGTCGATCTCTTTCCAATCTCTTCCCTCTGAGATTCCTGGAGAGCATTATGCTAAGCGAAATAAGCCAGTCAGAAAAAGACAGGTATCACATGATCTCACTCATTTGTGGAATCTAATGAACAACATAAACTGTTGAATGAAATAGATCCAGAGACATAGAAGCACGGAACAGACTGGAATGCAACTCTTTATAGTCAGAATTACATGGACCGATGGGCCGAGCAAGCCACTAAGAACAGAGGTTGAAGCAAGAATTTTTTTAAAATATATTTTATTGATTTCAGAGAGGAAGGTAGAGGGAGAGAGAGATAGAAGCATCAGTGATGAGAGAGAATCATTGATCACCTGCCTCCTGTACACCCCCTACTGAGGATTGAGCCCGTAACCTGAGCATGTGCCCTTGACCCGAATCGAACCCGGGACCCTTCAGTCCACAGGCCAACACTCTTTCCCTGAGCCAAACCTGCTAGGGCTAAAACAAGAATTTTAACCAACAGGAAGCATGCTTTGAAATTTGTCATCTTCTATTTGTTTGTGGCTTAGTCCTTTCGGGACATTATAACAAAATACCATAGACTGAATGGTTTATAAACAAGAGAAATTTATTTCTCACAGTTCTGGAGGCTAGGAGTCCAAGGTAAAGGTGCCTGCTGACTCAGTGTCTGGTGAGGGACTGCTTCCTGGCTTATAAATGACTTTTGTCACAGCGCCCTCTTATGGAGGAAGGAAGAAGGGATTTATAAGGGCACTAATCCCATCCATGAGGGCTCCACTCTCATGGCCCAGTTGCCTCCCAAAGACCATTCCACCTACTACCATGTCGTTGGGCATTACAACTTAACACATGAACCTTTTGCAGGGACACATTCAATCTATAGCAGCTTTTCACATGTGAACCAAGAGTGTTTTCTTATCATCCCCCAGACCGCACGTTCTTAGTTTCTCCAAGTTAGAAACAGAAAAATTAGTAATATTCCCTTAAGAACATACTGGATTTTTCCCAATTCAGTAGTTGAAGACAAGGGCAGGGGTTGAGCTAAGGGCAGGATGATGGCCACATGGCATGCCAGGTTTCCCCAGCTCTTTCTCAGCCCATCCTGCCCAACTTGTGAAAACTGACACACACACACACACACACACACACACACACACACACACACACGGTACACCCCTCAGGAGTGACACGTGCTCCGGGCACTGGGCTTCCGCCAGCCGGTTCCTTTTGTGGGCCTGTCACCCCACCTCCATCCTGGTGGCCTTGCTCTCAGTGACTCAAACTGCATTGGCAGCAGGCTTTCCTGAAGTGCACTCCAAAACACATTTTTGGGTGGTTTTGGAATTTTCTAATTAGAGTTTGGGAAGGGGAAGGGAGCTATCATTTAAATCATTGGATGCTCTCCGTACCTTAGAAGAGTACATGCTTATTGTAGGATGAAGGGAACAACATTCTCAGCTGAGTCACATAAGGAGAGGGAGCAGGAGAGAGGCGGGCACTGCTGCCACCAGCATTACTCAGATGGCGGCGGGTCTTATGACATGTTATTTCGTGTTGACCACGGGCTGCTGGAAAGAGGCTGGGACACGGTGATTACACGGGCAGCGAACTCTCTGTGCTCCGGCTCCCCAGCTTGCGTTTGGTAAGATACGACCGCTTCTGGAATTGCAGGCAAAGACAAATGCCAGAGGTCGCGATAATTCCATGTTCTCCAGTTCAGCTATTAAACCCATGAAAGACTGACTCGAGTCCTGAAACATGTATCTCTGGAAGCTCAGACGCAGGCTGAGTGGCAGGCGGGTGTCCTCCTGAGGCACCGCTTGTTTCCTGGAAATGGCCCCAGGCACCCCAGAAGCCCCTCTAAACAAAAGCGACAACAGTGAACAACCAAACCCCCGTGTTGGCTGGGACGAGTTCAGAGAGTGGCTCTGTGACTCTTACAGAGTGTTCCAAAGCTAGAAACCGAATTACACATTTCCTGAACACAACCCCCTCCGTGTTCTCTCCAGTTCAGGAAGGAGGTTTATTTTTGAGTCGCTATTGGAGCCTTTCTCCAAGTGTTAAGATGGAAACACGATATATATATCTCCTGTGTGTGTGTCAAGATAATACACAAGATTCGTGAAACAATAGTCACCATACTACTTGGAATATTGGTTGTTGTTATTTTTAGTCTGTTGTTTTCTGTTTTCTAGTTTTTAAGAGATTTGCTAGGATTCCCTAAGGATGGTTTGGGGACTGTTAATGGTTTGAAAAACATTTCATTCTACACTTGGCTCTACAAGGTCGCAGACAGAGTTAGCTGTCCTCGCTTCGTTATCCCAGTATCTCGAACCACGCGCAGTAAATGTTTTTGTCGAATGACAGAATGAACATTCACTACAACAATAACCCAGGGGTAGACTTAGGGATAGGCATGAACAACACCAGAGGGAAAAGGGCAACGAGAGGGCTAGGAAGTTAGAGATCCTGGAGACGAAGCTGGGTAGGGAGATCTTGCCTCCATCCAGGAAAGGTAGTGCACCTGGATGTGACATTTTGGTGACATCGTGTTCTCCATCCATGTGATTGACACTCTTTCCACTGTGATCAGCGTCAAGTTACAGTAATAACTATCCTATGATCATTTTTTTTATCTCCCTTGTTCCAGTTATCTATTGTTGCATTAAAAAACACCCCAAAAACCTTAGTCAGGAACAAAGAAAAGCTATTTTCAGTGGAGATGGTTAGTTATGCTCCCTGCTCCTGTGGTCGGGATGTGGACATGGCGAAGCAAGAATGATCGCTGGTCTCTGCTTGATGATGTCCTGTCCGGAGTCTCATCAGAGTAGACACAAATGTATCTGGGGGCGGGGATCATTGGACGCTCCTTCCCTCCTATGCCTGGCTCCTGGGCTGGATGGAGGGCCCGGAAGGCTGAGCTCCGCCGGGACTGTGCACTACAGTGTCTCCCTGTGGCCATGCCCGGTGTCTTGGGCTTCCTCACAGTGTGGGGGCAGGATTCCGAGAAGCCCCTAAAGCACTTGCTGAGACAGTGCTCCCCGAAGGCGTGGCTCTCTGTGGCCTGGCCTGTGATGGTCAGTAGGACCTCCCTTGGTGCTCCAGCTGGAAGTAGTCCTAAGTCTGCCCAGATTCAAAGGGAGGGGACATGGGCCCCTCCTCTCTATGGACGCAGTGACAAGAACTTCCGGGATTTTTAATGAAACCAGCACATGCACCAGCCTTGACCTTTCTGTCTCAGGGAAAAGCTGTCAATGGGTGTACTGTTGTCCAGAAGTTATCTAAAGATGAGATTGTTTCTTTCACTTTTGCTAGACTTCAACTTTGTACACTAAGAAAAGATAGATAAAGCAGAATAGAAGCAAGTTTGCATCCTTACAACCTAGAGCAGCAATGAGGCCATTTTCCGTGTCCCTAAAGGATACAGGAGGAGGAAGGATGATCGCTTCTCCTTCTTCAGGATGAGGAGCGGGGAAGACACCTGTGAGTTGAGGAAATATTTGCAGGCGTTTAGAGGGAAGGTATGAGGCCCTCTGATAGTCACACCTCTTCTTTTGAGTCCAACTTTGGGGAAATTGGTTCATTTCCTTTACCACCTCTGGAGATTGAAGTTCAAAAAGAAACGTGCATGTTTTGTTACCATCCACTGCACTTGTAAACCTGAAACCACTGTTCATTTTCTCAAAGCCGGCCCTTTGTGCTTGTGTACGACTACAGAGAAAGACCTGGTGGGATAATGCAGTCCTGTCCAGGCTCTGGGACTGGCATGGGCCAAGGTGACCTTGGCTAGCAAGCACGCTTTTCATTCACTTTTCACTCTTACGGGGAAAATACAAAGAAACAAAACCACAAAAATATAATTTTAAACGTGATCCATTGGGACTTTATTTAAGACTTTCCATTTCATTAAGAGATGAGTAGAAAGGGATAGCTACCTCCTACAATGTACAGGGTGTCCCCAAAAATGCATACACTGTGAATACTTATTCATTCCAATGAGTTAAATCGGTAAAGAAACATCAATTGAGCTATCAAAAAATGGATGTGGATACATTTTTTGCAGACACCCTGTATTTCTTCTCCCCCCCTTTTTTCCCCCTCTCCCAGTGTTTAGTTTTCCTTCTCCTTTGCCCCTTTCTTCCTGTCTGTGACTTCATTTTTCTTTCACCCCGTCTCCCATTACCAGCCTCTTCTTTATTCGGTTATTAGCCCCCTTTTAGAACATGTCTCTTCATAGTCTCTGTGCATCTACTTTCTTTCTCTCCCTCCGTCTTCACTTGCCCTCTCTCTCGCAACTTTATGTTGCCAAGCATTGTCGTTAGGTTTAGATTTTTAGGTATAAAAAACAATGAGGTGCCATATCACTAATTTAATGCAACTTAATATAAAACACCCTTTCAGTTCAGTACCTGCTGCTCCTAAGCAGTTATGAAATCTCAAATTTGATTTTTTAAAAATCTCCACAAACGGGTTAAGCACATCGGAGAGGGAAGAAATGAGGAAAAGCAAAATATTGTTAATGATTAGAATCTTACTACTCAGAGAAAGCTCCTGACATTTTAGGAGATACACATTTTAGTGTACTTGAGTTTGGGTGTGCATCTGTTTTTGTAAAATGGGATCATAGCATATATGTCCTTTTATAACTTGCACTTTAATGTAACATGTAGCAGGCATCTTAGCAGGTTAGTTAATATACTCTGCCTGCCTCACTGCATAATGAAAATTAAAGGGGTGACGCAGGCATAAATAACCCTTAGCCTGTGATCATGTCTCAGTGACTCATATTTCCTATTTATTTGCCCAACTTCCTTAATGGCTGAAAAGGATTCAGCTCAAGCTTTCAATAATTTTGTTATTCATTTATTTATTTTAAATATATTTTTATTGATTTCAGAGAGAAAGGGAGAGGGAGAGAGAGACGAAACATCAATGATGAGAATCATCCATTGGCTGCCTCCTATACGCCCCCTACTGGGGACTGAGCCAGCAGCCAGGCATGTGCCCTGACCAGGAATCAAACCGTGACCTCCTGGTTCATTCGTTGAGACTCAACCACTGAGCCATGCTGGCGGGGCTGTTATTGTTCATTTAGATTAATTACCTCCCCTCCTGTAGCAGCAGCTGCTGCTGCTTCTTTCTCATTTCTCCTTTCTTCTTTCTTCTTCTTCTTCATGTTGAAGTGACCATTCCTTAACTATTTCCTTACAAGCTATCAATAGAAGTTGAAAGATGAGTCAAAGAAATGGGTGGCCCAGGCCTATGCACAGGTGATTCCATTTAAGCATGAGCCTCACAGATGTGGGAGGGGTCTGAGGTTTCAGGTCACACAGCTCCCGAGTGTCAGCTCTGGAAGTGAAACTGCCATCTTCCGTATTATTGGGAAGAAAGTTCCATGGCAGGGGGTTTTAGAGGCGGCTCAGGAATTGCAGCAGTATACAATTTTATGACCTTCTAAAATACTGTCTTATTGTGTTAACACGAATAAAAAACCCAACAGGAACTGTGATGATAGCTTCACTTTTATTAGTGTAAGTTGCCGGACAAGTAGACTTGACGCTGACCTCAGTGTGAGGCTCTTCATGGCCTGCACTTCCGGGCATGTATTTACACTCCGTAAACGTGTCGTGGCTGGGAAGACGGCACTGTTTTATTTTAAATCGGGCGCGAAGCCACCCACTGCAGCACCACTACCCCAGCAGGCTCCCTGCGGCCGCACCTGTGCCAGCTCCCCTCCCACCAGGCAGCGGGCGGGCGTTCGGCTCAAGAGCACGTCAGGTGTCCAATGGCAGAGGGAAACGAACTTTATTCCTTTCCGTAAATGTTGGGGGCTTCATGCCTGAGTCCAGATATTTATTATAAGGAATGAAAGCTGAGATTAGGTGTTAGTTATACTGGTTTGAATGAAAACATGTTTTATTTTTTATTCGAATTGATTGGGGTGACATGGGGTAATAAAATTGCATAGGTTTCAGGAGTACAATTCTATAATACCTCATCTGTCTATTGTATTGTGTGTTCCTCATTTCAGGTCAAGTCTCTTTCCGTCACCATATGTCCTCCTTTACCTTCTTCTACCTCCCCACCCCCTTTCCCTCCGGTAATAACCATAGCGTTGTCTGTGTCTATGAGGTGTGTTTTTTTCATGTGTGTGGTTTTTTTTTTTTCGTGGCTTAATCCCATCACCAAGAAAAAGTATTTTAAATTGTGTCTTTTCCAAGCATCTGGAGAAACTCCTGAGATTTCAAGATAAGCTCTTAAGAACAGTGACCTTTGACAGCTGCATACCTTGTGTGGGAGGCAGAATTCCAAGGTAGCCCCCAAGATTGTCACCCACTGCTGCTCCCTGCCCAGTGTCCTCCTCTCCCCTGGAGTGCAGTCTGGCCCTGTGACCATGATGGGATAGCACTCCTGGGGCCCTGTCACCTTGTATGTCTGAGGGATTTGCAAGTACAGTTAACATTGACCTTGGGCTAATCAAAGGGAGACTCTCCCAGTGGGCCTGACTTAACCAGGGGGGCCCTGAGAAGAAGGTGAAGCTTTAGAGAAGTGCTCTCCTGTGGCCTCGCGGGGAAGGAAATCGCCATGTGGAGGAGAAGGCTGCAGGGAAGGAGCGGAGAGCGGTCCCTGGTCAGCAGCTCGCTGAGAAATGGAGTGGCGGGGGGGTGATCTTAGTTACACAACCACCAGGAAATGGATTCACCAGCAACTGGAATGAACTTGAAAGGCCTCTGCATGAGGATGCAGCCAACTAACACCTCGATTTCAGCCCGGTGAAGCCCAGAGCAGAGGACCAGGCTGGAACCTACCAGTCTCCTGACCCATAGAAACGGGCACATCATGCATTTGTGTTGTAAGCAGCTCCGTGGCGCTGATTTGCTATGCAGCGAGTGTCTCCAGATTTCCTCCACGTTGAGTAGGATAGCAAAGCCCAAAACCAAATTGAATGTAGAAGCTTGTTATTGTAATGATTATACATAATACGAAATACTGCATTTTATGCTAATGAAAAGCCTCACTATTCCTGCTGATGATTTTAATAAACTATACACTTACCAGCCCAAGCTCATGAAACATATTAATATGAATACAATGCCCCTTTGTCTATTTTAGATTCTGAGGCACCGTCTTAGGGATTCCCAATCCCCCCCCCGCCCCACCCCTTGGTAGAACAAAAGAATTCCATTATTTGAAAACCACTGGCTTGACTAATAGGCACTTTTTTTTAAAGACCTCATTTTGGGGGTTTTAAGAATGTAACTGTTGGCGGGGAACGAAGAGCAGGGTTGTGCAAGGCTAATTTGGAGTCGGCACGTGGAGTTTAAATGTATGTTTATTGTTGATTGTTCCCTCATTACCAAGTAATTCATCAATTCAGGGCATCCAGCCACTGCTTTTGATTCAGACAGATGAGTTCTGCACTGGTGATACTGTTTTTGAAAGCAGAATTCATTTGAATAGTAATTTAAAATGTTTTAATCATGAAATATCTCAAGCATATCAAGAAAGTACAGAAAATGATATAACTGCCACCCATACCCCTGATCATCTGGAGGTTAATAGATGTTAACATTTGCATAATACTTGAGATCTCTTAAAAAATGTGTATCCCTGACCTGTGTTTCTGTGTTTTTCATTGGCAGGGGTCCTCAAACTTTTTAAACAGGGGGCCAGTTCACTGTCCCTCAGACCGTTGGAGGGCCGGACTATAGTTAAAAAAAAAAAAACTATGAACAAATTCCTATGCGCACTGCGGGCCCGGGACTAGTCGGCTGCTAAGCAGGACAGGCAGCAGCACCCGGCGGGCCGGATAAATGTCCTCGGCGGGCCGCATGTGGCCCGCGGGCCGTAGTTTGAGGACCCCTGGTTAGAGTGTCGGCTTGCACACGAAAGGGTCTCGGATTTGATTCTGGGGCAAGGGCACGTACCTGGGTTGTAGGTTCATCCCCAGCCCCGGGAGGCAACCAACACATGTATCTCTCTCACATCAATGTTTCTCTCTCTCTCCCATCCCTCCCTCCCTTTCTTCCACTCTAAAAAAAGTCAATGGGAAAAATATCCTCAGGTGAGGATTAACAAAAAAGTAATAATAATAATAAATGTGCAAGTCCAGCTGAAGCCCTACTGTATCATTCTTCCTCTCCTTCTACTCCTCCCTCTCAGACGTAAATATTAGCCTGAAATTGATGTGTATTATTCGCATGAATGTTTTATAGCTTTTCTAGACATGTAGAATAATATAGAGCTTTTAGCCCTAACCGGTTTGGCTCAGTGGATAGAGCGTCGGCCTGCGGACTGAAGGGTCCCGGGTTCGATTCCGGTCAAGGGCATGTACCTTGGTTGCGGGCACATCCCCAGTGGGAGGTGTGCAGGAGGCAGCTGGTCGATGTTTCTCTCTCATCGATGTTTCTGACTCTCTCTCTCTCCCTTCCTCTCTGTAAGAAATCAATAAAATATATTTAAAAAAAATATAGAGAGAGCTTTTAACTTAGATTATTGCTATCATACTGTAGGTAACCTTTTGCAATTTAATTTTTTCACTTGAAATTACATCTGCAGATGGGTTCTGTGTAACATCCCATGGCATGAGTACACAGTGGCTGATTTACCCACTTTCCTGCCCCATTTGGGTGTGGTGAGCACACTGCCATGAACACCCCTGTGTGTGTGCATGTGGCCCTGCTAGAAGGTTCCTCTGGACGAGAATGCAGAGGCCGTTGGGTAGAGGGATGCCCACCTTCACCTTTACTAGGTGTTGCCAAGCCACTTCGCAAAGTGGTTTGGTTAACCTTATCCCACCCACCATGTAGGGACCCATCTGTGGTAGAGAATCCGTCTACAGGAGAAGTGCTTTCTGCCTTAGTTCGGGCCAGCTCCTGAGGAGCACGGCCATCCTGGCTGCATTCAACGGGCCTCTGCCTCACAGGCCCATTGCCTCCCGGGCCCATGCCCACGGCAGCACGGCTCCTCCAGACAAGGCCTGGATGTCCGAGCGCCGTGTGTGCTCCGTGAAAAGGAGGAGAAAGCTAAGAGGCAGATGAGCTTGGAAAACTTTCAAAGGTTTGCCTGTTTCGTTTCCTTCTCTTCCATCTGTCATCCCTACTGACTCCTCTAGAAACGTCTATTCAAATTCTAATTTCCGTCCTTGATCAAGGAGAGAGAGAACTGAAGGGAGGGACCTGGTGGGACCCCACTCAGAACCCATTCTTCCTCTCCTGTGGGCTGTTGGGTCCTTGCACCCCAGCACCGAGTCCTGCTTGTCTAGGGCCTGTCCTGTCCTACTTCTCCTTCCGGCCCTTCCTCTTCAGGCTGGAGCAGGCGGGTTCCGGGGGGTGGTTCCGGACCCTCTTGGGAACCCCACAGCTCAGCTGCTGCAGATGTGGGGGGCTGGTTTTCACGTGGCTTCTGTGGGAGCGCAGCCTGATGCTGTGGTTTAGGGCAACAGTGTGATGGCGTTTTTTGACATCGTTGCAGACACAGGGATTAATAACGGGACACGAGCAAATACATCTGAGTTCTAAAAAAAAAAGCTTAAGGAACATGTGCCGAATAGTGGGCATGAAGGAAACACCCACTGGTTGACTGGAGAGTGCAGGGTAGAGGAGGAGAGGAAACAGGCCTGGGATTCACGTGCAGTGTGGGAGGAAGGCGGGCCTGAGCTTACGCCTTTAAAGGCACGAGTGGCCAGTTAGCTTTAGGTTACAGACATACTCTGGCTATTGCTACAGGCCACATAACGGTTAAATATCCATTCAGTTCATTCCAAAGCATAGACCAGGCATGGTTTGGGGCACTGCCGATGAACAGAAGGTGAAGATGCTCACTTTCTCATGCATATAGTCCCGCGGTTGTGGAGACAGACAGGAGAGGTAGAAAACGGAGCCAGGTATTTGTTTCCAGACTGGGGGGAGTGCTATGAAGGAAATAGGCAAGGAAACATGAGATATGGGGGCAGAGCGTGGCAGACATTGCCACCAAGGTTTAGTCTTCTGGGCCCACCATAGAGTAGAGGTTCAAGAACCGATCAGAAATATGACTGGGCTCGGTTCAGGTTTACCAGTAACCAGACATAAATGAGCTAAGGCTATGGGAGGGTGGACATGATTTTCAGAATGGAAGGCTGGAGGCCCTTATTCCTCCAACTATGTGAGCAACGAACTGTCCCCTTGGTCTCGGGCAGCCATTCTGCTCCCAGCTTGGTGCTACCCCCTGCCAACCTCTGGGCTCTGGGCTTCACCTGGAGGTTGGGCCATTCCTGGGACCATCTGTCTCTCTCAGGACTATGGCGCCCCTCAGTGGGCGTTGGCCAGGAGTGCTGGGTGGGTCCGGGCTCTCTCTGAAGAGGTGACGTGTGAGCTAAGGCTTGACACTGACAGGAGGCAGCTTGTGGCACTGCAGGAAAAGGACCAGCGGGTATGGAACCTGCAGCATGACGTCCCGCTGTGGGGAACAAGAGGGACCAGGACACGGAGCCAGGCGGGAGGTGGGACCATGTGGTGGCTGTGGAGGTTGGTGGGGCCATCTCAGGCTAAGGCTGTAACCGTGGTAGAATTTGGACTTTCTTGTAAGTACAATGAAAAGCTGCTGCTTTAACCTGATGTCCATGAACTTGATTAGGATGAACGTCACACCTGCAGGAAAATGTAGAGTTCGCATTTACTTCAGATACGAATGGGGCAGCAAGGCCTGATGTATAAGCAGTCTCTGCGCCGCTGTTGCCAGCAGAAATAGCTGTTCCCATCTAGGACGTTATTACCGCGATCTCAAAGTGTCACTTCTGACCATTAGACCTAATTAGAAATGAGGTGGTTATTAGACCTTACAGTTATCTTGTCATTTCACGCATTGTCACAGGGGACAGCCTGTGGGCCACATCCAGGCTGCCCTGGTTTTGTAAGTAACGTTATTGGAACACAGCCACGCCCGTGCGTCCCTGTGCCATTGCTACAACAGCGCCATCTGGCCCAGGCGCCTTAGCCACTCGCCGCCTGACTTCCTGGAGGTTTGCGGGTACCTGCCCGGCCGAGGCTGCGTGCGTGTGGCTGTGATGCCATTTAAGGAACATCTGGCAATGTGTCGGTTTCTTTGCAAGCTTATGTGCTTTATTGTGTACGTTGAAAAACATGACTCAGAGAGGGGCTCCCTAGGCTTCCCAAGACTGCCAAGACATTCACGGCGGAAAAAAGAGAGAGGGGAAGCACCTAACTGAGGGGCTAGAATGGCCCAGTGGTGTTCCTTCTGCCCGAGGCCCCGGCCCCTGTTTTGTCCGGCAGTTTCCATATCACCGGTGCCCAGTGCGGGCCGTGCCTCTTCTTCACGGCTGGTGCATGGAGTCCTTCCCACGTGCGGGCACGGGCTTCCTCAGCACTGTCTATGTCAGCCATGGGCAAACTACGGCCCGCGGGCCAGATCCGGCTGTTCTATCCGGTTCTCTTACTCTCCCCTCCACTCCTTTACTTTGAATTTATATTAGTTCACACAAACACTCCATCCATGCTTTTGTTCCGGCCCTCCGGTCCAGTTTAAGAACCCATTGTGGCCCTCGAGTCAAAAAGTTTGCCCACCCCTGGTCTATGTAGTCCCCAGGGCCCCCTGTGGGGCCTGGCTGTGACGGTCCTTGCGGAGCAGTGACGGAGGCCCCGAGGGGTCCTGGCCGTGCATTCCCTCACTGAAAGTTCCCTGAGCACCTGCTGGGTGCCAGGCGCTGGGCCCGTGCCAGGTGACAGCCGTTAGTGGCGAGGCCAAGGTGTGAGTCAGGCCCGTCTGATCCCAGGGGCCGGTGGCTCACACGCCGCGGCTTGTTCAGGGCGCTGTGGGGCACTGCGCTGTCTCTTCGGGGCCAGCCGGCTAGCTCGGTCACGCCTCGCCTCCGTGTCCCCACCCACTTGGCTCCAGCCCTCCTCTCTGAAGGTCCACGTCTCCCCCTCTCCCCCGTCTGCCCGCCTGGCCCAGAACAGGCACGAGTCGCTATTTCCCAGCCGCGGCAGCATCCTCGGGGCGGCCAGTGCCACTAGCACAGCGGGAAAGCCACGTTTTGTGAGCTTGGGCTCCTTCCTGTGAGGCCAGCTCTCTCCTCAGCCTCTGGGTTTCCGATGCCGCGGGCTCTGCCCTGCCCTTTGCAGCCCCTGCCCTGCCCATCGCAGCCCCTGCCCTGCCCATCGCAGCCCAGGCCTAAGCGTTTGCACATGTCCTGCAATGGAGCCAGTTAGAGCCGACGGCAGGGACAGGGGCCGGCAGGCCACTCTCTCTCTCAGGGGTGAGGAGACAGACCTCAGGGGAAGGCCTGCTCCCTGTGGCTCACCCGGCTGGCTTGGCAGGTCCCCTGTCCCCCAGGCCGCCGCTCTCTCCCCTGGATACGCCAGCAGCGCCCTTTGCCCGGGTGGCCAGTCACCCCCAGCACCAGGCATTCCCCGCCTTCTTTCCTTCGATTCGTTAACATGTCGCAGGTGGCGAGCACCGTCCACCTGGTCATCTGCCTGAACACCAGCGGGTTCCCAGTGCACACACGCCTCATGCTCCCTCCGCTGGGACTCACGCAGCGCTGGCTTTGCTGCTGCCGTGTTAACATTAGTGTTTCAGTGACGTGGACGTGCGGTAGTATATTAGCTTCAGGTGGACAACATAGCAGTTAGGCATTTCCACCACAGGTGATCCCCCTGGTATTTCCGGTACCCAACTGGCACCCCACATGGTTATAACAATATTATTGATTGTACCCACCCCCCCCCGCCCCCCATGCTGTGCTTCACTCCCTGGGACCCCTTTATCTGCAATACTGTTTGCAGCCTTCATTTCTCACTTCGCAGAATGTGACACGTTCTCATGTTATTAAACATCCTTTCATACCAGCACTTCCATGTCTCTAGGGCAGTGGTCGGCAAACTGCGGCTGGCGAGGCACATGTGGCTCTTTGGCCCCTTGAGTGTGGCTCTTCCACAAAATACCACGTGCGGGCGCGCACGCACAGTGCGAATGAAACTTCGTGGCCCATGCGCAGAAGTCGGTTTTCGGCTCTCAGAAGAAATTCCAATCGTTGTCCTGTTGATATTTGGCTCTGTTGACTAATGAGTTTGCCGACCACTGCTCTAGGGCGTGTTGCTGGCCACAACTATACACGTTTTCCTTCAGATCGGGGACGTCTGGAAGACTGGGCGTGTCACTCAGGGTCCAGTCAGGATATTGTAATACCCTTTTTTTGAATGGGAAGTTTAACTTAAAGATTCTTTTTAAAAAATTAAAGAAAATTTAATTTGAAATGAAATGAAACTTTAATTTAAAGAAGCCGGTTAACTGCGATGGAAGGGGCAAGGGCAGCAGCTGTTGCAGCCAGGGGGCCGTGGCCTTCCCTCTGAGAGGAGCAGACAGTGTAAGAGCTGAAGACCAAGAGAGGGCATGTGCCCCCCCCCCCCCCAGGGCTCCTGAAAGAGGGCGAGGCCGCCCTGACATCACCTCCTCCATGCGGTGCGGTGCGGAGGCGGCCTGTGCCGGACAATGGGCGTGAGGCTGTGCTGGAAGGTGGAGTCCCAGACTGCGCAGATGTGGCCTGCGGTACGGGGAGGAGAGTCGGAGCGGGCAGGAGGCCTGAAGGCTTCCGCACTTACTGAGTAATGATGGCAGTGGGCCCTCCAGGCGGGATGGCAGCGTGCCCTCTTCCGGGAAGTTTAAAATCCCCCCATGCCAGAGCGAATGCATGCAGGGAAGGGTTGGCTTGGACTTAGAGACAATGAGTGAGTGAGTGAGTGAATGAATGAATGAATGAATGATGGGAATGCTTGGACTTCTTTTAGTTTATTCTGTCTCCATTGTAAAAAATGGCTGCTGGGGACATCTTTGGTCAGAAGTCTGCATCTCCGGTGTTTTCACAGAGAAAATCGGTAGAATTTGTTTGTGAACATATTTAAGGCTTTTGTTGAACCTTACTAAATCACCCACCAAAAATGTGTGTCCCTGTTTAGTCTGCCTCAAATGATGTCTGGGAGGAAAGGCATATGTTTTTGTCACAGAACGTATTCTTGATTAGCTCTTCGGATCTCGGGCTGGTTTGTTGGATTGTGAGCTTGGAGACTGGGGGTGCTCAGAGCCAGCGGTGTGGGGCTGGAGCCGGCAGTCTGACTGACTCAGGAGGGTCCAGGCCCCAGAGGCCAGGGTCCTCCACCGCTTCGCCCCACCTCCTCAGCTCACCCCCTTCCGCTCTGAGTCCCTGTGGCCGACAGGTTCATGTCTCTGCAGCCTCCCCTTCCTCAGTCAGCGGTCTTGCTCCAAAGCCTTCCACGCTTCCTCTTTGTATGTGTTCCTGAGAGTTAAAGAGAAGCAAGGGATGACCTTTGGGGCTGGGTCCCTGGCCTCTCTTCCGTTGTTGTTTTTTTAATCCTCATCTGAAGATGGTTTTCCATTGATTTTTAGAGAGAGTGGGAGGGAGGGGGAGAGACAGAGAGAGAGAGAAACATCGAAGTGAGAGAATCACATCCATTGGCTGCCTCCTGCACGCGCCCTGAACAGGGCTGGGGATTGAGCCTGCAACCGAGGTGCATGCCCTTGGCAGGGAATCGAACCCGGGACCCTTTGGTCCATGGGCCAACGCTCTATCCACTGAGGCAAACCGGCTAGGGTGCCTTTCTTCTGTTGATGAGGTGACCCGGCAGGTCAGCCGGCCCAGGCCCAGCCTGGGGCTTCTTCCTTCAGTCCCCTGCACCTTCCGGACCCGCAGACCCCGCTGCCCACCCTCCCCCCCTTCTTACCATTCTTCCAGGACAGCACCTACAGGGGAGGGGTGCCACTCATCCGTGTCCTCCACCTCCTGATCTGGTGGTCACACTGTGCCCTGGCTGCTGCCGACCTCTCTGCCCAGGCGGCTAAAACCGCCCCTTCAGCTGCCGTCTAGAGGCACTGGCTCCTCGGCCTCCAAGGCTAAGTTCAAGACACATCGAAATAATGACCTTCTAGCCCAGCCGCGTGGCTCAGTGGTTGCGTGTCAACCTGTGAACCCTGAAGTCACAGTTCAATTCCCAGTCAGGGCACATGCCCGGGTTGTGGGCTCGATCTCTCGTGTGGGGCGTGCGGAGGTAGCCGATCGATGGTTCTCTCTCATGATTGATATTTCTCTTTTCCTTTCCCTTTTTCTGAAATCAATAAAAATATAAATAAATAATGACCTTCTATTACTTCTTAAGGAATTAGATGCAGTCGTGTTTTATCCTAGGGCCGTAGAGGGACGTGGACATGGCCGAAGTTCTACCCTGAGCTGTGGGCCCTGGGCCTGGACACCACGTGAATGTGGGTGGCTGTGCGCTCACTCCTGCGCAGTGAAGCTACGGGGAAAGCAGGCACCTTCCTCACCTTCCCAACGGGTGCTTTTTTTTTCCCAATAGTGAACATTTAATAGTGCATGTTCCCTTAAGATAAGCATGTTCTTACACATGCTGTTCCTAATCTCTAGCTCTGTCTTTATTGTTCTCTCTGCCGTCTATTAATGCGAGGGGGTAGGCATTCTCCTCACGTTCTCCCGGGGGCTCCTGCATCCCTGCCGACCTGGACTCCTGCGAGCTGCCTGCCCGCGGCTCTGCAGGCCTGCACCGGTCCTGTCACCCATACCAGGACAGCGGACCTTCCCGCGGAACAGCCTGCACCTCCTGGTCTGTGCTCACGCGCTAAGAGGCAGGCAGCAGCCAGCTGGCTTACCGCTCGCCCGCTCTTTCTCCTTCCGGTGGGGAGTTGCACAAAGGCTGTGTGGGTGCCGGGAAGCGTCAGAGGACTTGAGAACAACAGCCACGGGAGGAGCCGCTGGTGAGGGGCAAGAAAGAGGGGAAGTGAAGTCCATCCAAAGCCTTCAATTAATGGTGGAGACGAGCTGCCAGAGCCTCTGGTGGAGGGGGCTGCGGGGACATTGTCCCTGATCGTAAGTGAGCTTGGGGAAGGCCAGAATGTCACTGAGGGGAAATGTTCATTTACAGCAGCCTGCCACCCTTTCTTCCTCCCCCTTCTTCCTCCCCCTCTCAGCCCTGTCCTCTTGGCGTTGGGGTTCAGATTTGAGGTTATTTCTAACATCCCTCCTCGAATGTTTGACCTGCTGTCCTCTGGAGGCATTTCTCTGTCACCTAGCAACCGGCATATCCCGTACTGGTCCCCAGTCCTCTCCTTCAGCCTGAGATGTGAAGATCACCCAGATGGACAT